>NC_090378.1:3515790-3728290 GCF_036365525.1 Heterodontus francisci | reverse complement strand
AAATATATAAAAGTTAATGAATCGTCTCATGTAGCATTCTGTAACAACTACAAGAACCCCCTCTCTGTGTCTCTTTCAGTGGAGAGATACGTATTGAAGAGAGTTTCCCAGACCCTTATAATATCTGGGATATTTATGACTTAGCCATAATTATTTTTAAAATAGGCTATCCGAAAGGTGGTAATATTCTCTGTTAATTTTCTTTGTGTGAGGGGAAACTAGACCCAAATACATGTCTATAAGAGGTTGTCTGGTTTGAACTTAATTAAAGGAGATTCATCATGATGTACTCCCGATTTGGTTCATTCCCTATAAGGGGTTAAAGTCATAAATCACTTCAATTGGTGCCCAAAACATGTCTTGTTATTAACAGAATCCTATCCTTATCTATTTGTCTTTCATGTATATTTTAGATTTGTAAGTATGGAAGGAATGTTCACTGTCAGTGGTATTGAGACCCTGATTTAAGTATCTC
Organism: Heterodontus francisci; assembly: GCF_036365525.1. NCBI lineage: Eukaryota > Metazoa > Chordata > Chondrichthyes > Heterodontiformes > Heterodontidae > Heterodontus > Heterodontus francisci. The sequence goes on along the minus strand of NC_090378.1, from coordinate 3,727,815 downwards.
GAGATGGCAAACTCTTGATCACAGTTTGTGGATCTTAAATCAGAACTCCCTCAGTCTAATTTTGAGGTTTGGAAATTTCCTTTAAAGTTCACTTTAAATCCGAGCTGTGATTAGGTCCTGACACATTCTAACTCCTAGTTCAGGTTCCATTCAAACATAATGGTTAATGTTGAAGGGATTGGCTTAATTTTCACGTTGGGTGATCCATCAACTTGTTTCATTAGATTATAGAATCCCATTCCACTGCCTCAGGCAGATCGAGTGGTACTTTTTGAGATAGATCCTTTTGATGCCGATGGTTCAGTTAGAGCTCATGGTACTATTGTGACTGACCCCCGGGAGGACAGGATAGCATGTATCCAGTGGGATAATCAGACTGATACCCCAGACCCACAACGTTCCTTAATGATAAAGTGCACGCCTGCACAATTGGGTGGCCTAATGACTGGGGCACAGCAGGGGGGGGCAGAGGGGGGTGGGGTATCCATGGCAGAATTGTAGGTCCTGGGTCTCCCTACGTGCATGGTGGCCATGGGTTTCAGATTAGATGGCTTCCTGATAATGAGGTTCATGATTAGAATTTGCGGGAGGATTATAAACATCTTCAAATGCAACAGGCACTTCTCCAGGCTTTTACTAATGATGCTGCTTTCCTTTGTCTGTGGGACAGCCTGTGCTGTCTCAAATTACACCCCTCGGCAATGTGAATCTTAACTCTATATATGTCATGTGTGGCAAGCCCGGTCCAAGCAACCAAGATAACACAAGAACAAAGAACAAAGAACAAAGAAAATTACAGCACAGGAACAGGCCCTTCGGCCCTCCAAGCCTGCGCCGATCCAGATCCTCTATCTAAACATGTCGCCTATTTTCTAAGGTTCTGTATCTCTTTTCTTCCTGCCCATTCATGTATCTGTCTAGATACATCTTAAAAGACGCTATCGTGCCCGCGTCTACCACCTCCGCTGGCAACGCGTTCCAGGCACCCACCACCCTCTGTGTAAAGAACGTTCCACGCATATCCCCCCTAAACTTTTCCCCTCTCACTTTGAACTCATGCCCCCCAGTAATTGAATCCCCCACTCTGGGAAAAAGCTTCTTGCTATCCACCCTGTCTATACCTCTCATGATTTTGTACACCTCAATCAGGTCCCCCCTCAACCTCCCTCTTTCTAATGAAAATAATCCTAATCTACTCAACCTCTCTTCATAGCTAGCGCCCTCCATACCAGGCAACATCCTGGTGAACCTCCTCTGCACCCTCTCCAAAGCATCTACATCCTTTTGGTAATGTGGCGACCAGAACTGCACGCAATATTCCAAATGTGGCCGAACCAAAGTCTTATACAACTGGAACATGACCTGCCAACCCTTGTACTCAATACCCCGTCCGATGAAGGAAAGCATGCCGTATGCCTTCTTGACCACTCTATTGACCTGCATTGCCACCTTCAGGGAACAATGGACCTGAACACCCAAATCTCTCTGTACATCAATTTTCCCCAGCACATTTCCATTTACTGTATAGTTCACTCTTGAATTGGATCTTCCAAAATGCATCACCTCGCATTTGCCCTGATTGAACTCCATCTGCCATTTCTCTGCCCAACTCTCCAATCTATCTATATTCTGCTGTATTCTCTGACAGTCCCCTTCACTATCTGCTACTCCACCAATCTTAGTGTCGTCTGCAAACTTGCTAATCAGACCACCTATACTTTCCTCCAAATCATTTATGTATATCACAAACAACAGTGGTCCCAGCACAGATCCCTGTGGAACACCACTGGTCACACGTCTCCATTTTGAGAAACTCCCTTCCACTGCTACTCTCTGTCTCCTGTTGCCCAGCCAGTTCTTTATCCATCTAGCTAGTACACCTTGGACCCCATGCGCCTTCACTTTCTCCATCAGCCTACCATGGGGAACCTTATCAAACGCCTTACTGAAGTCCATGTATATGACATCTACAGCCCTTCCCTCATCAATCAACTTTGTCACTTCCTCAAAGAATTCTATTAAGTTGGTAAGACATGACCTTCCCTGCACAAAACCATGTTGCCTATCACTGATAAGCCCATTTTCTTCCAAATGGGAATAGATCCTATCCCTCAGTATCTTCTCCAGCAGCTTCCCCACCACTGACGTCAGGCTCACCGGTCTATAATTACCTGGATTATCCCTGCTACCCTTCTTAAACAAGGGGACAACATTAGCAATTCTCCAGTCCTCCGGGTCCTCACCCGTGTTTAAGGATCCTGCAAAGATATCTGTTAAGGCCCCAGCTATTTCCTCTCTCGCTTCCCTCATTAACCTGGGATAGATCCCATCTGGACCTGGGGACTTGTCCACCTTAATGCCTTTTAGAATACCCAACACTTCCTCCCTCCTTATGCCGACTTGACCTAGAGTAACCAAACATCTGTTCCTAACCTCAACATCCTTCATGTCCCTCTCCTCGGTGAATACTGATGCAAAGTACTCGTTTAGAATCTCACCCATTTTCTCTGACTCCACGCATAACTTTCCTCCTTTGTCCTTTCGTGGGCCAATCCTTTCTCTAGTTACCCTCTTGCTCCTTATATATGAATAAAAGGCTTTGGGATTTTCCTTAACCCTGTTTGCTAAAGATATTTCATGACCCCTTTTAGCCCTCTTAATTCCTCGTTTCAGATTGATCCTACATTCCCGATATTCTTTCAAAGCTTCGTCTTTCTTCAGCCACCTAGACCTTATGTATGCTTCTTTTTTCCTCTTAGCTAGTCTCACAATTTCACCTGTCATCCATGGTTCCCTAAACTGGCCACTTCTATCCCTCATTTTCACAGGAACATGTCTCTCCTGCACGCTAATCAACCTCTCTTTAAAAGCCTCCCACATATCAAATGTGGATTTACCTTCAAACAGCTGCTCCCAATCTACATTTCCCAGCTCCTGCCGAATTTTGGTATAGTTGGCCTTCCCCCAATTTAGCACTCTTCCTTTAGGACCACTCTCGTCTTTGTCCATGAGTATTCTAAAACTTACGGAATTGTGATCACTATTCCCAAAGTAGTCCCCTACTGAAACTTCAACAACCTGGCCGGGCTCATTCCCCAACACCAGGTCCAGTATGGCCCCTTCCCGAGTTGGACTATTTACATACTGCTCTAGAAAACCCTCCTGGATGCTCCTTACAAATTCTGCTCCATCCAGACCTCTAACGCTAAGTGAATCCCAGTCAATGTTGGGAAAACTAAAATCTCCTATCACCACCACCCTGTTGCTCCTACATCTTTCCATAATCTGTTTACATATTTGTACCTCTATCTCACACTCGCTGTTGGGAGGCCTGTAGTACAGCCCCAACATTGTTACCGCACCCTTCCTATTTCTGAGTTCTGTCCATATTGCCTCACTGCTCGAGTCCTCCATAGTGCCCTCCTTCAGCACAGCTGTGATATCCTCTTTGACCAGTAATGCAACTCCTCCACCCCTTTTACCTCCCTCTCTATCCCGCCTGAAGCATCGATATCCTGGGATATTTAGTTGCCAATCATGCCCTTCCCTCAACCAAGTCTCAGTAATAGCAATAACATCATACTCCCAGGTACTAATCCAAGCCCTAAGTTCATCTGCCTTACCTACTACACTTCTTGCATTAAAACAAATGCACCTCAGACCACCAGTCCCTTTACATTCATCATCTGCTCCCTGTCTACTCTTTCCCTTAGTCACGCTGACTTCATTATCTAGTTCCTTACAGGCTTTAGTTACTACCTCCTTACTGTCCACTGACCTCCTCATTTGGTTCCCATCCCCCTGCCACATTAGTTTAAACCCTCCCCAACAGTGTTAGCAAAAGCACCCCCAAGGACATTGGTTCCAGTCCGGCCCAGGTGTAGACCGTCCAATTTGTAATAGTCCCACCTCCCCCAGAACCGGTCCCAATGTCCCAAAAATCTGAACCCCTCCTTCCTGCACCATCTCTCAAGCCACGCATTCATCCTGACTATTCTTTCATTTCTACTCTGACTATCACGTGGCACTGGTAGCAATCCTGAGATTACTACCTCTGAGGTCCTACTTTTTAACTTTGCTCCTAACTCCCTAAATTCTGCTTGTAGGACCTCATCCCGTTTTTTACCTATATCATTGGTGCCTATGTGCACAATGACAACTGGCTGTTCACCCACCCCTTTCAGAATGTTCTGCAGCCGATCTGAGACATCCCTGACCCGTGCACCTGGGAGGCAACATACCATTCGGGAGTCTCGTTTTCGACCACAGAACCGCCTATCTACTCCCCTTACAATCGAATCCCCTATGACTATCGCCCTTCCACTCTTTTTCCCGCCCTTCCGAACAGCAGAGCCAGCCACGGTGCCATGAACCTGGCTACTGCTGCCTTCCCCTGGTGAGCCATCTCCCCCAACAGTATCCAAAATGGTATACCTGTTGTGGAGGGAGATGACCGCAGGGGACACCTGCGCTGCCTTCCTGCTCTTTCTCTGCCTTTTGGTCACCCATTCCCTTTCTCCCTCAGCAATCCTAATCTGCGGTGTGACCAATTCGCTAAACGTGCTATCCACGACCTCCTCAGCATCGCGGATGCTCCAAAGTGAGTCCATCCGCAGCTCCAGAGCCATCATGCGGTCTAACAACAGCTGCAGCTGGACACACTTCCAGCACGTGAAGGAGTCAGGGACATCAGCCGTGTCCCTGAGCTCCCACATTGAGCAAGAGGAGCATAACACGGGTCTGAGATCTCCTGCCATTTTCAATCTTAAGCTTAAGTTAGTCTTAACTTAGATAAACGAAAAAGGAACGAAAAGTTTTTACCAATCACACGATAAAAGAAAAAGAGAAATAGAAAAAGCCTTACCTTATCTACACACCACCGAGTCCTTTTTTTTTGGTTAGAGGAGGAGGGCGGGTGGGAGACACTACAGGTGTAGTGTCTCGGGTTCAGCCGCTGGTGGATTTTAAACAACCTTGATAGACTTGACACTTGGTGTCAAGGCTGGAGTGCTGCACATTTACAGCAGCTCCTCTCCATGATGCTAAACTCTGATCTAGTCCCCCCAATCAATCGGTGCAACAACTGGATTCAAATTTATGCCCACCTCCTGACCGCAACTCAGGGAGGGCATGTTATGGGCTCAATCGAAGAAATCCTTCAAAATACAGTCAAGTCGAATGGTTTGGTAGCCGCCTATTGATTAGGTTATACATGGAAACTGGGAAATGGTTCACGGTTATCTGGCTAACCAGTATCAGAATTCTACACTTCGACTAGCCTGTGAAGGGGCATTGTCTGCTTATCCTGATAACCAACAGAGATCGGATAATGTTGAACGCATCATCCGCTCGAACCGTGCCTTGCTGGGTCTCCCCCATACTATGCCCGTGGTCCACCTGGATCCTAAGGTTAAAACTAATATGGCAATGTCTCTGCTTCACACAGACAGGAACAGGATCGGACACAGGCTCCTTTGGGACCCCAGCCGGGCGCTCTGGTCAGTCTGCACTGCCATCTCGCCAGGAGCACGAGCAGCATACCTCCCTGGAACAGTGGGAACGGTCTGGCACCACACCTCATAGAGATAGCAGGGTCAGCTGGGATCCCTATGGGGATGGATTTTACACTGGCTGCTCCTATCACAGAGTATTGGGAGGTTCCAGGGCTGACAGGGGCAGGGATCAGAAAGACTCCCAACAGGATTGGCATCCACCCCAAGGGGGCGATAGTAAGTCTTCTGATGGACCACCTAAGGAATTGGGAAAGCATGAGACTCCTAAGAAGGAGGGGCAGATTTCAGTTAAAGCCATCCGAAATCAAGGCAGGGCTGACATTCAGGACTCATAAGCATCTTGAAGGGCTGGCACCCCGCCAGGGTCTCTCGAATTCCCCTATGCCCTGGCAACACTGCCCACTGCTGAACAGGTACAGGCACTCTTTGATACAGGAGCTGATTACTCAGTCATGGATCCTGTAATTACAAAAACTCAGTGGTCAGATTTGGGAAGCTCGCTTTATCAGTTATCAGAGGGGGATTCACACAGTGCCAGGCACAGCTGATTTACCTGTTACTATCTATGGCATTACAGCCATCTTGGAGGTGGGACTGGTACCTGATTTAGTTTGCCCTCTTATTATAGGACAGCCTTGCCACATTGGCGATGTAGGATGATGCTATAGCGAAGGGTAGTACTCGTTTAGAAGCTGTTCCAAGAAACCCTTCGACACTGCCTCTAGACAGGTGCGGTCTAACTGTGCTTCCTTAAAATCACGTGCACAGACCAGGATGACCGACCAACATATATTCAGGCACAGCTAGACTGCACCTGCCTGGAGGGGTATAAGGGTCTTTGGAACAGCTTCTAAACAATTACTACCCTTAGCTACAGCATCATCTGAATCAATGTGGCAAGGTAGATACAGAACCTCATTCTCCTGATGCAGGCTGGTACAAGCTTAGGAAACAGTGGCCTATTCAGGATCATAAAGGGAAATTAGATCAACTTGACACTAGTCGGGATTTAGAGGAACAAAATGTCCTAATAAAAATGCCCTCTAGAACTAATTCACCATTGTTTGGTGTCCCGAAACCTGAGATTAGTGGTCGATTACACATCCCTTAATAAAGTCTTAGTGCCGAACACTGCTCAACAGCAGAATTCCACTTCTCTTCTTTCTGGCATAAAAAGAGAAAAATTTAAATATTGTACTGATTTGGCTAACGGTTTTTGGTCTCACCCACTTAAAGAATCTGACTGGCAAAAGACTGCAATGACTGCCCCTGACAGTTTTCGATACTGTTGGACTAGATTACCCCAGAGATTTCAAAACCCGTCCCGTTCTTTTTTCTGCTCATGTTATCAATCTTTTAAAAGACCTGCCCAATGTTAACTCTTACGTGAATGACATTTGTGTTTCACATAATGATCTCCAAGAACACTTTCAGGCTGTTGATGCAGTTTTATCCTGGCTCACTGCTGTTGGATACCTGATCAACATTAAAGAGTCTGTTCATTCGAGAGGATGTCGATTTCTTAGGCCTCTGTATAACTGGAAATGGTCGGTGATTAACTCAGTCCTATAAAGAGAAACTGGACACAATTCAATATCCTTGCACTTTGAAAATCTGCAGACAAGTTTAGGACTCCTGAACTTTGCTAGATCTTTTACATCGACCTTTGTTGAGCTCTCAGCACCTCTGTATGCTCGAGTAGGTGAGGCACTAAAAGGTCTGTTCCTTTTTCCCCCGGATGATTACTTGAAATTACAGCAACTGTGCCGTGATGTACAGAAGGCTATAGATCCGCAGCAAAGGGACTTGTGGGTCCCATTTAATCTTCATGTTAAAACATCTCCTAAAGTAGCAGTTGCAGTTTTTTACAATGAAAATCACATTGTGCCGGTTCAGTTTCATTCTTATAATTTTTCCAATGTTGAAAGACGATACAACAAAAAGGAAAGGGTTATGACGATGACAGTTCAGAGCCTCATTAAAGCACGACCCCTTCAGGGGATACACCCCATTACAATTTATACTGTAATACCAGACTTCAGGGGATACACCCCATTACAATTTATACTGTAATACCAGACTTCAGGGGATACACCCCATTACAATTTATACTGAAATACCAGACTCGAGATCAGTTTTGCGAATGGGATCTAATGAGAGAAGAGCCACTCAAATCCGATACGACAAATGGACCTCCTTTTTAAATGATCCTACATTCATTTTTAAATTTCTATCCTCAGACATGGGCTTAGAACACCTCCCTGTTATGGAAGATGATGATACTGAGGAGAGAGTTAAACAAGTACCTCTGAAACCACTTACAGATTATCATCAAGTTATTTACTGTGATGGGTCATCAATGATGATTAAAAAAGGGATATCCCAACAATCCACAGCTGGGATGGGGATAGTAATAGGTACCTTTTGGGATTCTTATTCTTTCTATCCAGAAGAATTACTGTCCATACCCCTTGGTCAATGGACAACACAGTATGCTGAAGCTGCAACATTGCAGTTTGCTTTAGAAAAAGCAAACCCGATTAAGCCCAGGTTAATTTGCACAGGTAGTGACTATTGTAAACGGGTTTACAACCAAGACCTAGCATTCTGGGAGCAAACAGGTTTACCAATTGCAAAGGTAAACCCACAAAACACAAGTCATTGTGGGAAGATATTCTCCATTTGCAAAAGGAGAAACATAATTGTCAGATAATTCATGTACCCGGACATACCACTGGTTCAGTACACCCAGAGGGCAACAGTCTTGCAGATGGACAGGCAAAACATTCAGTCTGTAGGACACCCCCTCGAGAGGGGCCTGCCATAGTTAATGTAATCACTGGGGCAGAATGGGTAGCTAATCAGGATGAGGAACTGATTCAGCTATTTGACCCGACGAAAGAGAATCCAAAAGAATATCCTCAAAGTACTTCTATCCGGAGACTCTGACTGGTATTGTACTGGTTGAGTAGCCCAAGGGTGTCCAGGAGGTACCCTCGAATGACAAATGAGAACAGCTTGTAAAAGAAGCTCACGAGGGTATAGGTCAGGCACATAGTGGTGCCCGAACAATATTCTGTAAATTGTCTCCTTTATATTAGTGACCAGGCATGCTTAAAGCCTGGAAAACATATGTGGCAAATTGTGAGCCATGTAATTTAACCAACAAATCAGCACTTATCAAACGGCCACCGTTGGCTCCTGTGAAGCCTAATAAATCAATGGAGAAATTTTTTTGTTGACTTTGTTGGACCACTGCCCCCATCAATGGGGTACAGACATGGAGGTACAAGGTGCAGTCATAGACTGTCGTTCAGGACCCAGCCTGGAGGTCGACGTCGGAAACAACGCTGATCGAACTATAACCAACAGCGTCAATAACTGTTCCTCCCCACGCGGGACTTTGCTGCGCCTCAAAGGTTGGTTTCACCAGAAACCACACCCGATGCAACAAGTGATAATCAAGCCACAACAACAGAAGACGGAGAAACTGTGGGAAAGGAACAAAGCACCAAAGTCTCTCAGTGATGGGACTTGCTCTCAAGTAAAGAAAGGATTGGGGTACTGTTGTTTTACTTCAGCCTTGATTATTCTTCTGTTTATTGCTTTAGTTACGATTTTATGGACTATTATTAAATATGCTGCTTATATTCAGGCTGAAGTTACAGAAGATTTGTTTCCAGACCTTCCTATCAAACATAGCAGTAAAAATCTTACTGTGGCTTCCACGCCTGTTTCTCGAAGATGTCGTTCTCTCACAATTTCTAATAACAGATCCATGATGTCTAAGGTACCGCTTCCTTTTGTATTATTTCTACACCTCAGCCTCAACCACTTGTGTTATCACATGGCTCTATATATCAGCCTACACAAGTTGAATTCGATACCACAATTTTGGCTAAGACTCTTGAAGTTCAGTAAATTCGAAAAGATAATGAACTGGTTAACCGACGTAATGAACATAGAACATAGAACAATACAACACAGTACAGGCCCTTCGGCCCACGATGTTGTGCCGAACCTTTAACCTACTCTAAGATCAAACTAACTACCTACCCTTCATTCTACTATCATCCATGTACCTATCCAAGAGTCGCTTAAATGTCCCTAATGTATCTGCTTCTACTACCACCGCTGGCAGTGCATTCCACGCACCCACCACTCTCTGTGTAAAGAACCTACCTCTGACATCTCCCCGAAACCTTCCTCCAATCACCTTAAAATTATGCCCCCTGGTGATAGCCCTTTCCGCCCTGGGAAAAAGTCTCTGGCTATCCACTCTATCTATGCCTCTCATCATCTTGTACCCCTCTATCAAGTCACCTCTCATCCTTCTTCGCTCCAATGAGAAAAGCCCTAGCTCCCTCAATCTTTCTTCATAAGACATGCCCTCCAGTCCAGGCAGCATCCTGGTAAATCTCCTCTGCACCCTCTCTAAAGCTTCCACATCCTTCCTATAATGAGGCGACCAGAATTGAACACAATATTCCAAGTGTGGTCGAACCAGGGCCTTATAGAGCTGCAGCATAACCTCGCGGCTCTTAAACTCAATCCCCCTGTTAATGAAAGCCAACACACCATACATCTTCTTAACAACCCTATCAACTTGGGTGGCAACTTTGGTTGATCTATGGACATGGACCCCAAGATCCCTCTGTTCCTCCACACTACCAAGAATCCTGTCTTTAAGCCTGTATTCCGCATTCAAATTCGACCTTCCAAAATGAATCACTTCACACTTTTCCAGGTTGAACTCCATCTGCCACTTCTCAGCCCAGCTCTGCATCTTGTCAATGTCCTGTTGCAACCTACAACAGCCTTCCACACTATCCACAACTCCAGCAACCTTCGTGTCATCAGCAAACTTGCTAACCCAGCCTTCCACTTCCTCATCCAAGTCATTTATAAAAATCACAAAGAGCAGATGTTTCATGTTACTATGTGTAAGCTTAGGGTTGAAAATCCAACTTTTCAGATGTCAGCTGGTGTCTTAGGTGAAAAAACATGCAATGAGCAGGTGGGACATTGCTGCCTTATTGAATGGGCTAAACAGAAAACCTATGCTCACACTATTGGGGTTGGACAACATCCGACATCAAATTTCGCACCCACTGACTTTCCCCTCAACCTGATATTTTCAATTGTAAAAACATATCCCCATAAGGACAGGATGTGGAATCATCGTGAGTCACCTCAAGAATCAGGTGTATTTGGCTCCACTTCTCCAATTCATCAGTATGTTCCGAAAATGAGCTTATCAGTTCATCTCTGACACCATAATAAATCTTTGGTTTTATTCCGTCTGGATCGGGGCTTTCCTTATAATTCAACAATTTTTTGCTCCTCAAAATTCTACGAATCTTTTAAGAATTCATGGACTTATGATGGGATGGCTGGAATTGATCAAATGCTCTCTGATGATTGCAGAAAGAAGCACCCAGCTCGTCAGACAACAAGTATCACCCAGCATCATTTTGCCTGCCTGGAGATTGGCATCTGAAAGGTACTGGCAAATTCTTTGTTAAAGATGCAAGCAAGGCCAGAAATATCTTACTACTGGAACACAATACGATTTCCTGCAGAGATGCAGAGATCAAACATTTTACTGCATTTGACCCAAGTGACATTTGGAGGGAAGGTAATGCATGTGATGGTCCCATTCATTATAACATTGGAAGAGTGCGATGACACAAAGGAAAACGTGGCAGAAAGACTCTTCTTTGTATCGCCAAGTTAGCTTCTGATGGAACATACATCTGCTATAAAGATAATCAAGTTCCCAATGGCACTTCTATCCAGGACACATCAGAATTTCCTGATATTAAAGTTTATTCACTTTATTCTTGGTGTAAAGAAGTTGGGTAGAATCTGATTAAAAATAGACTAAAGCACATTTTACTTAATCCAACAGGACTTAATCGATTCAAGATCAAGTGGCAGCTACGGAGCCTTACTTCTCTGTGAAGAAGTCCTCTGGAAAGGCATTTGACAACACTTCTCTTCCAATATATCAATCTGATGTTTATTGAGCGGTAGTACCTTCAAATCAATCTTTTACAGATTTCATCAAATTAGCTGATCTTTCCCGACATCGTACGAAGCATTCTACTTTAATGAACACTCGCTCGCTCCAAATGTCTTCTCTACTGTTAGTGGAATCAGTTCTTATGTTAGATCAATGGAATCGAGATCAAGACTACAGCCTCAAAAAGATTGAGGACTTTATCAAATTACAGAAATCACTTGGTCTGCAAATGATTCACAAAGAACTTCTCTCCACAGATGAGGATATGAATGAATAACCTTATGACAGCTATTCATATGTCCCTATTGAAACTTCAGTCTAATCAAGTCCCTTGGCCATGGTATTGGGATTCCTTTTTAGATGGTCTCGGTCTTAGTGTTGTCATGCAGGTCCCCACCTGCCAAGAATGAGGCATATTAATTTTGCCGCACAGACATTAAATTTCAAATTGTTGCTGGGAAGAAGAGAAGGCCGGTGACAAGGGGTTGCCAGGCCCCTGGCTGGAAATACATTTTTGCATATTAACAGACAGTGCATGGAACAAAGGAGCTATCCCCTGCTCCAATACAATCCACAAACAGAACTGGTTAAACCAGTTAGTCATGTGACTAACCTCCTTGGCAGTCCAGGTTTTTTTTTCTGAATTGTACAGTGTTTGAACTGGCAGAAAGCTCTTTGCTCCTGGATTGAAAAAACCTCTCCTGGCTGGCTCGCCAGAGCCTCTCCTGTAGGTTGCATCTCTTTCTCATGGAACTCCAAAACCCACTGAAGATACATAAACTCCAAGAAAGGAAAGTCGCCTAAAGTGAACAAGGTTTAAGAAGAATACTGGGCCCCAATGAAAAGCAAGATCTACCTACAATCAAGGACTCTACAGTGAGCTCAAAGGACTGTAACAACATCTCTTCAGATATTGCCTCAGACCTTTCCACTTTATTTTTCTTCGGCTCTTTTCTGTCTCTATTTGTATGTGTATATCATGTATGTGTGCAAGTGTGGGCATGTTGTGTATCTGTAGGCGTCAACTGAATTAGAGTTTAAGTTTAATAACATTTCACCTTTCTTCTTTAAACCTAAGAAAGCCTGTTTGTGCTGGTTTCTTTGCCTTATAATTGGAAAGCGGTGAACAAGGATCCACCAAGGGGGAGCTAAAAACAGTGTTTAAAAATAAAACCCTGTTACAGTAAGACCAGGTGAAGGTTGAAAGGGAACTCTAGTCCTCTTTCTCACCTGGTCATAACAGTGTAGAGCATGAAAAAGCCCTGGCTAGACTTACCTCTCATGTCATACTACATAATATTACTTCCCTTCCCACAGACAGAAAGAACTATACTAGAGGATACTGTAACTATTAAATAGAGACTAGATATTCTTCTTACGATCCCTTTAATAAAATAAATGGAGATTTACTATAAGCAATGGAAAATCCTTAATTTGGACTTCATTAAGTCTTCAGGATTGTTTTGGGCCTTCGTATGATAGGACAGCTCGTCCGCATTTGCACTTTAATTCCACTCTTAACTCTCCCTCAACGATATATGATTTTATTCAGGTGACTGAATGCACTGATCAGCGATTCCTTACCTCTCACAGTCAGCAAAAATTTAACCCTTGTGTCACTGGTTCAGGTAAGGCAAATTGCCCCGTTACCTCGCCTCCTGTTTGACCAGATTATTGGCGATATTTCTCATTGGGAAATGGCTCCTATACGGTTGTTACAGCCTCCGGGTGTTCTGACTGTGGTCTGGATATTGACACCTGGATGATAACATCCTCTGAGGATGTCACTTGCTGTGGTCACACTTTCCAATACACTAAATCCTCTAGATCTAGAAATTCCTACGCTCCTCGTGTTATTTATATGCCTGTAAGACTTAGTAAGCTTAGTACTATTCTTAGCCAGTTGTAGGACATCGAATTAATTCTTACCCTTATCCATTATTCAGTTGAGGAAACTATTAAAAAGGCACAACACTTTGCTCTCACAGGTTAAATTGACTAATATTTGGCAAGCTCCAGATTGGCTACAGGCTATTGATCAAGGGGTCTTCAAGGCAATGCCGGGGTTAACTTCTGCTGCTAAATTTGCCATTGAATGGCTTACTGACGCTGTCACAGGAGTGTTTGGATGCACTTTTTGTATCTTCTCATATCTCATTCCAGTGCTCACTGTAATTGAGATTGTTATCTTCATTCCAGTTCTTAAGTGATTTTTTTTCAAATTATGTTCACTTTGAAGGTTTTTCCTTTATTCTCTTTTGCTGCTATAAGTTTTTCTAGCTCTGCAAATAGAATCTCAGACCAGCGCTGAACGCCTTATTGTCCATCTCATCGAAGGCATGTCTACCTTGCTTCATCAGACTTCTCTACCCCATCACATGGTTTCATCGATTAACAAAGAACAAAGAACAAAGAAAATTACAGCACAGGAACAGGCCCTTCGGCCCTCCAAGCCTGCGCCAATCCAGATCCTCTATCTAAACATGTCGCCTATTTTCTAAGGGTCTGTATCTCTTTTCTTCCTGCCCATTCATGTATCTGTCTAGATACATCTTAAAAGACGCCATTGCGCCCGCATCTACCACCTCTGCTGGCAACGCGTTCCAGGCACCCACCACATTGAAGATTGATGTTCGACATGTCACGATACAGTCATTTCACTAAACATTTCGCGACCTCAGATCACTGACACTTGGAATTGTATTATTCTGAACTTTGTGATGAAATTAAAAGATTAATTTTTGGAAAATCTAAACGATCCATGTAAGAACACAAACTATGATTATTGCAGATGCAGTTTTTTATATTATTGCACTGTTTTAAAAAAAAGTAGTAACTCTCTATTGCATGTTTAAATTTTAGACATTACTTGGTTAAAACTACCTATCTTCGCTGGTCACCTTTATAATAGTCAAGAGGGGGGTGTGGTGAAATATAGGACTAATAGACTTAATTAGGTAGAATTTAGATATAATTAATACATTATACCTTTTACAATTAAAGATTGAATAAAAGGTCAGTTTTCAAGACTCACTGAAATTCCCTTTAAAGGCAAAGTTAAAAATCCAGGAACATTCCTGTTACGATGGAATGTGAAACAGAAATACCTTTGAAGTTAAATGAGACAGGCTATACATGGTCTGTACTGATAACTATAATCCTAATTAGTTGATAATGTTAATGATATAGACAGACTGACTTAAGGAGATGGTACAAGGTACCATCAAAGAACCATCACAGATGATCAATCACAAGGTGGAATGTTACCCACAAAACACAGATGCCACATAAACCCAATTTAACCCAAAAAGGGAAAAACAGTTACTGTACAAATTTAATTAAAAAGCTTTCAAGTATAAAACACATTTATAAAGTTAAGTCTTAGTGTTATTATAAAACACTACAAACATTCTGACCAGATAAAAGCTCACAACTTCATGAGAAGGGAATTCTCAGCAGGTAATTAATTGGGAATAAGTAGTTAATGATATTACCATATATGGATAACGACAGGGGGGAAAAACACGCACAGAAAGGTAACACCTACATTCCAAAAGGTGAGTTAATAGATTAGAAACAGTAGAAACATGAGAGTTTTGAATCAAAAAATCAGAGGTATTGAAATTCCTCATCAAAGCTTCTCAATCTGTGGGAAGAACGGCTGACTGCATGACAAGAGAATTCTGCTGTTAATCGAGAGTGTTTTGTTTTGTTAAGCAGGAAGCTTACTCGGGGAATTTAAGGTAACAATTTACTTTGAATTTTGATGGATATTCGAAGATATTCTGTTGTAACATTGTCAACGTTGAACGTTTGGATTCTATTTTAGAAATAAGATTATGTTTTACATCTCTTAATAATCTTTGCTACTGTGATATACTTATCCACTTAAAAGTGCATTGTATGCTAAATTCTTTAATAAATATATAAAAGTTAATAAATCATCTCATGTAGCATTCTGTATACAATTACAAGAACCTCCTCTCAGTGTCTCTTTAAGTGGAGAGATATGTATTGAAGAGAGTTTCCCAGACCCTTATAATACCTGGGATATTTTGACTTAGCCATAATTATTTTTAAAATAGGCTATCCGAAAGATGGTAATATTCTCTGTTAGTTTTCTTTCTTTGAGGGAAAACTAGTTCAATTCTTTGGACCCAAATACATATCTATAAGTGTTTGTCTGGTTTGAACTTAATTAAAGGAGATTCATCGTGATGTACTCCTGATTTGGTTTAGACCCTATAAGGGATTAAAATCATAAATCACTTCACCTGGACCATGACCCCACCACCGAACATCAAGCTACTGTCCACAGGACTGTCACTGACTTCATCTCCTCTGGAGATCTTCCCGCTACAGCTTCTAACCTCATAGTCTCGCAACCCCGGACAACCCACTTCTACCTCCTTCCCAAAATCCACAAACAGGACTGTCCCGGCAGACCTATCATTTCAGCTTGTTCCTGCCCCACTGACCTTATTTCTTCCTATCTTGACTCTGTCTTTTCTCCATTGGTCCAGTCTCTTCCCATCTCAATCCGTGTCTATTCTGACGCCCTACGTCATTTTAACAATTTCCAGTTTCCTGGCCCTAACCATCTCCTCTTCACTCTGGACGTCCAATCTCTCTGCACCTCCATCCCCCACCAGTACAGTCAGGGCTCTCTGTTTCTTCTGTGAACAGAGGCCCAACCAGTCCCCATCCTCCACCACCCTCCTCTGCCTGGCTGAACTTGTTCTCACATTGAACAACTTCTCCTTCAATTCCACTCACTTCCTTCAAGTAAAAGCTGTTGCTATGGGTACCTGCATGGGTCCTAGTTATGCCTGTCTTTTTGTGGGATATGTCGAACATTCCTTGTTCCAGTCCTACTCAGGACCCCTCCCCCAACTCTTTTTCCGGTACATTGATTACTGTATCGGTGCCGTTTCCTGCTCTCGCCCCGAACTGGAAAACTTTATCAACTTTGTTTCTAATTTCCACCCTTCTCTCACCTTTACATGGTCCATCTCCGACACTTCCCTTCCTCGACTTCTCTGTCTCCATCTCTGGGGATAGGCTGTCTACTAATATCCATTTTAAGCCCACCGACTCTCACAGCTACCTCGATTTACTTGCACTTCTTTCAAGTTAGTATACTGTATTCGCTGCTCACAACATTTCTGTCTTTGGCCTGCTCCAGTGTTTCAGTGAACATCAATGCAAGCAGCACCTGATCTTTTGATTAGGCACTCTACAGTCTTACAGACTGAACATTGAGTTCAGTAACTTCAGAGCATGACTGGCCTTTTGTTATATTTTAATTTTTCACCATGTGCCTGTTTTTCATGTAGACAGAGCTGCTCATTATTCTGCTATTAACACTCTCTCTGGACTAATGCTTTGTCTTTCACCACAAGCATTAACACACTCCTTGCCTTTGTCCGAGGACAGCTTTGTTATTTAATCTCTCCTGCCCTCTGCCCCATCAAACACCTTCCCTTTTGTTCTCTCTACAACTACCCCCCTTCACTTACTTAAAACCTAGTTATTTTCTAACCTTTGCCGGTTCTGATGAAAGGTCACTGACCTGAAACGTTAACTTTGCTTCTCTCTCCACAGATGCTGCCAGACCTGCTGTGTATTTCCAGCACATTTTGTTCTTATTATTGAATCCTCCAGTCCCAGCTCCCACTCACTCAACACCTGATCACAGTCTTTGGGTTGAAGAATTTGGGGAGTGGTGTATAATCTATTTGCAATCTCTCTCTCTCTCAGAATCAAACAGATTGTTTTGCAGTTTAACTAAAGGAACAACAAGCCCAGACTGTGATCTCTCTGAGTGATGACTCCATTGGAGAGACACTGAGGAACTGATTGTTCCTCATCTCAGTCCCAAAGCACTTTACAGCCAATGAGGTACTTTTCAAGCATCGTCACTCTTGCAATGATGGAATGTGGCAGCCAATTTGAGCACAGTCAGATCCCACAAACAGCAATATAACAATCACCAGATAATGGCTTTTATTTATAATGATTAAAGGATAAATATTTTCCAGGACATCAATAAGATTTCCTCGGCTCTATTTCCAATCGTGCTTTGGCATCTTTTAAATCCACCTTAAGAGGGGAGACAGGGCCTCGGTTCAGCATCTCACCTCAAAGACGGCACCTCTGGCAGTGCAGCACTCCCTCAGTACTGACCCTTCGACAGTGCAGCACTCCCTCAGTACTGACCCTCCGACAGTGGAGCATTGCCTGAGTACTGACCCTCTGACAGTGCAGCACTCCCTCAGTACTGAACCTCTGACAGTGCAGCACTCCCTCAGTACTGACCCTCCGACAGTGGAGCATTGCCTGAGTACTGACCCTCTGACAGTGCAGCACTCCCTCAGTACTGAACCTCTGACAGTGCAGCCCTCCCTCAGTACTGACCCTCCGACAGTGCAGCATTGCCTGAGTACTGACCCTCTGACAGTGCAGCCCTCCCTCAGTACTGACCCTCCGACAGTGCAGCATTGCCTGAGTACTGACCCTCTGACAGTGCAGCACTCCCTCAGTACTGACCCTCCGCCAGTGCAGCACTCCCTCAGTACTGACCCTCCGACAGTGCAGCACTCCCTCAGTACTGACCCTCCGACAGTGCAGCACTCCCTCAGTACTGACCCTCCGACAGTGCAGCACTCCCTCAGTACTGACCCTCTGACAATGCAGCATTCCCTCAGTAATGACCCTCCGACAGTGCAGCACTCCCTCAGTACTGACCCTCCGAGAGTGCAGCACGCCCTCAGTACTTATCCTTCGACAGTGCAGCACTCCCTCAGTACTGACCCTCTGACAGTGCAGCACTCCCTCAGTACTGACCCTCTGACAGTGCAGCACTCCCTCAGTACTGACCCTCCGACAGTGCAGCACTCCCTCAGTACTGACCCTCCGCCAGTGCAGCACTCCCTCAGTACTGACCCTCTGACAATGCAGCATTCCCTCAGTAATGACCCTCCGACAGTGCAGCACTCCCTCAGTACTGACCCTCCGAGAGTGCAGCACGCCCTCAGTACTTATTCTTCGACAGTGCAGCACTCCCTCAGTAATGACCCTCCGACAGTGCAGCACTCCCTCAGTACTGACCCTCTGACAGTGCAGCACTCCCTCAGTACTGACCCTCCGACAGTGCAGCACTCCCTCAGTACTGACCCTCCGACAGTGCAGCACGCCCTCAGTACTTATCCTTCAACAGTGCAGCACTCCCTCAGTACTGACCCTCTGACAGTGCAGCACTCCCTCAGTACTGACCCTCCGACAGTGCAGCACTCCCTCAGTACTGACCCTCCGACAGTGCAGCCCTCCTTCAGTACTGACCCTCTGACAGTGCAGCACTCCCTCAGTACTGACCCTCTGACAGTGCAGCACTCCCTCAGTACTGACCCTCTGACAGTGCAGCACTCCCTCAGTACTGGCCCTCTGACAGTGCAGCACTCCCTCAGTACTGACCCTCTGACAGTGCAGCACTCCCTCAGTACTGACACTCCAACAGTGCCATAAAGTCATAACGGCACAGAAGGAGGCCATTTGGCCTATTGAGACCCTGCCAGATTTATGTAGAGTAATCCAGTCAGTCCCACTCCCTCGCTGTTTCCCTGTGGCCCTGCAAGTTTATTTCCCTCAAGTGCCCATCCAATTTCCTTCAGAAATCATTGATCATCTCTGCTTCCACCACCCTCGTGGGCAGCGAGTTCCAGGTCATTACCACTCGCTGCAGAAAAAACTTCTTCCTCACATTCCCCCTGCAACTTTTGCCAAAAGTGTTAAATCTGTTCTCCCTGTCCTTGTACCATCAATTAATGGGAACAGCTTTTCTTTGTCTACTTTATCTAAACCTGTCATAATCTTGTACACCTCCATCAAATCTTCCCTCAATCTCATCTGCTCCAGGGAAACAAGCCCAGATTCTCCAATCTAACCTTGTAACTAAAATCCTCCATCCCTGGAACCATTCTGATAAATCTCCTCTGCAGGCTCTCACAGACCCTCACATCCTTTCTAAAGTGTGTGTGGTGACCAGAACTGGACACATTACTCTAGTTGGGGCCTAATCAGAGCTTTATCAAGGTTCAGCATAACCTCCCTGCTTTTATACTCAATGCCTCGATTTACGAAGCTGAATATCCCATTTGCTTTGCAAATTACTCTCTCAAACTGTCCTGCTGCCGTCAAAGATCCCTCTGTTCCTGCACACTGTTTCAATCTGTAAATATATTGCCTCTCCCTAACCCTTCTGCCAAAATGCATCACCACTATTAAATTCCATCTGCTACATGTCTGCCCATTCTGTTCGCCTATCTACATCCCACTGTCGTCGATTATTATCATCCTCACTGTCTGCCACACCTATAATTTTGGTATCATCAGCAAATTGTGAGATTCTACTCTGTATTCCAAGATCCACGTCATTTATATACATAAAAAAAGCAGTGATCCCAGCACTGACCCTTGGGGAACACCACTGTCTACCATCCTCCAGTCTGAAAAACAACCATTTACTATGACATGCTGTTTTCTGTCTTTCAGCCAATTTTTTTTATCTATTCGGACACTGCCCCTCCTATGAGCCTCAATTTTGTTAACCAGCCTTTTAATGTGGTACTTTATCAAAAGCTTTCTTAAAATCCATAAAAATAACATCCACCGCATTCTCTTCATCAACCTTCTCCGTTATTTCCTCAAAAAATTAAATTAAATTAGTCAAGCATGATCTGCCTTTTACAAATCCGTGCTGGCTCTCCTAAATTAACTCAAACCCCTCCAAGTGCCTGTTGATATTTCCCTGATTATTGTTTCTAAAAACTTACCCAACACTGATGTTAAACTAACTGGCCTGTAGTTACTAGGACTGTCCTTATGCTCTTTCTTGAATAAGGATGTCACATTTGCCACTCTCCGATCCTTTGGCACCTCCCCCATCTCCAGGGAAGATTGGAAGATTATGACAAGTCCATCCGTTATCTCCAACCCCACCTCCTTTCGCAACTTGGGATGCAAGCCATTCGGACCAGGTGATTTATCCATCCTAAGCAAAGCCAGATTTTCTAGTCCATTCTTCCTATCAATTTTCTTTCTTTCTTTTGGGCCTCCTTATCTCGAGAGACAATGGATACGCGCCTGGAGGTGGTCAGTGGTTTGTGAAGCAGCGCCTGGAGTGGCTATAAAGGCCAATTCTGGAGTGACAGGCTCTTCCACAGGTGCTGCAGAGAAATTTGTTTGTTGGGGCTGTTGCACAGTTGGCTCTCCCCTTGCGCCTCTGTCTTTTTTCCTGCCAACTACTAAGTCTCTTCGACTCGCCACAATTTAGCCCTGTCTTTATGGCTGCCCGCCAGCTCTGGCGAATGCTGGCAACTGACTCCCACGACTTGTGATCAATGTCACACGATTTCATGTCGCGTTTGCAGACGTCTTTATAACGGAGACATGGACGGCCGGTGGGTCTGATACCAGTGGCGAGCTCGCTGTACAATGTGTCTTTGGGGATCCTGCCATCTTCCATGCGGCTCACATGGCCAAGCCATCTCAAGCGCCGCTGACTCAGTAGTGTGTATAAGCTGGGGATGTTGGCCGCTTCAAGGACTTCTGTGTTGGAGATATAGTCCTGCCACCTGATGCCAAGTATTCTCCGAAGGCAGCGAAGATGGAATGAATTGAGACGTCGCTCTTGGCTGGCATACGTTGTCCAGGCCTCGCTGCCGTAGAGCAAGGTACTGAGGACACAGGCCTGATACACTCGGACTTTTGTGTTCCGTGTCAGTGCGCCATTTTCCCACACTCTCTTGGCCAGTCTGGACATAGCAGTGGAAGCCTTACCCATGCGCTTGTTGATTTCTGCATCTAGAGACAGGTTACTGGTGATAGTTGAGCCTAGGTAGGTGAACTCTTGAACCACTTCCAGTGCGTGGTCGCCAATATTGATGGATGGAGCATTTCTGACATCCTGCCCCATGATGTTCGTTTTCTTGAGGCTGATGGTTAGGCCAAATTCATTGCAAGCAGACGCAAACCTGTCGATGAGACTCTGCAGGCATTCTTCAGTGTGAGATGTTAAAGCAGCATCGTCAGCAAAGAGGAGTTCTCTGATGAGGACTTTCCGTACTTTGGACTTCGCTCTTAGACGGGCAAGGTTGAACAACCTGCCCCCTGATCTTGTGTGGAGGAAAATTCCTTCTTCAGAGGATTTGAACGCATGTGAAAGCAGCAGGGAGAAGAAAATCCCAAAAAGTGTGGGTGCGAGAACACAGCCCTGTTTCACACCACTCAGGATAGGAAAGGGCTCTGATGAGGAGCCACCATGTTGAATTGTGCCTTTCATATTGTCATGGAATGAGGTGATGATACTTAGTAGCTTTGGTGGACATCCGATCTTTTCTAGTAGTCTGAAGAGACCACGTCTGCTGACGAGGTCAAAGGCTTTGGTGAGATCAATGAAAGCAATGTAGAGGGGCATCTGTTGTTCACGGCATTTCTCCTGTATCTGACGAAGGGAGAACAGCATGTCAATAGTCGATCTCTCTGCACGAAAGCCACACTGTGCCTCAGGGTAGACGCGCTCGGCCAGCTTCTGGAGCCTGTTCAGAGCGACTCGAGCAAAGACTTTCCCCACTATGCTGAGCAGGGAGATTCCACGGTAGTTGTTGCAGTCACCGCGGTCACCTTTGTTTTTATAGAGGGTGATGATGTTGGCATCGCGCATGTCCTGGGGTACTGCTCCCTCATCCCAGCACAGGCATAGCAGTTCATGTAGTGCTGAGAGTATAGCAGGCTTGGCACTCTTGATTATTTCAGGGGTAATGCTGTCCTTCCCAGGGGCTTTTCCGCTGGCTAGGGAATCAATGGCATCACTGAGTTCCGATTTGGTTGGCTGTATGTCCAGCTCATCCATGACTGGTAGAGGCTGGGCTGCATTGAGGGCAGTCTCAGTGACAGCATTCTCCCTGGAGTACAGTTCTAGGTAGTGCTCAACCCAGCGGTCCATCTGTTTGCGTTGGTCAGTGATTATGTCCCCCGATTTAGATTTGAGGGGGGTGATCTTCTTGATGGTTGGCCCAAGAGCTCTCTTCATGCCATCATACATTCCTCTGATGTTTCCGGTGTCTGAGGCCAGCTGAATATGACTGCATAGGTGTTGCCAGTAGTCGTTTGCGCAACGCCTAGCTGTTCTTTGTGCAGTACTTCTGGCTGCTTTAAGTGCTGCGGATGTTAAATCGCTGGGGGCTTTCTTGTAGTTCAAAAGTGCAATGCGCTTAGCGGCTATGACAGGTTCCAGCTCTTCATTATGAGGTTGAAACCAGTCTGCATTTCTCTTCGCACTTTTGCCGTAGGTGGTCAAAGCTGACTCATAGATGGCGTCTCTGATGTGGGCCCACTTGGTCTCAGCATCCCCTGTGGGAGTGTTTTGAAGGGCTGTTACAAGTGAATTTAGAAATTTTTGTAACAGCTGTGGGTGAGAAATTCTGCTCGTGTTGATGCGCGGGTGGCCCTTCTGCTTGGAATGATGCAACTTCTTTGGTCTGAGTCTAACCTTGCTGCACACCAGGGAGTGGTCGGTGTCGCAGTCCGCACTGTGGAAGCTGCGTGTGATTTGAACACTGTTTAAGGCGGCTCGCCTTGTGACAATGAGGTCTAGCTGGTGCCAACGACGTGATCTTGGGTGCCTCCATGAAACCTGGTGACAGGGTTTAGTGTGAAAGAACGAGTTGTATCAATTTTGACCCTATCCATTATCTCTACCATCTCTGCAGCTACAATTATGTTGTTAGCATCCTCTTCCTTAGTATACATCGATACAAAGTAGTCAACAATAATCTAGCCTTGCCCTGTGCCTCGAAGCATATATTCTCTCTTGGTCCCTAATAGACCCCATTCCACTTCCGACTACCCAGTTACTAGTTACCTGCCTGGAGAAGATTTTTGGGTTCCCTTTTATGTTGACTGCCATTCTATTCTCATATTCTCTCTTTGCCAGTCTTATTTTCCCCTTCACTTCCCCTCTTAACTTATTGTATTTGGCCTGATGCTCATTTGAAGAATTCACCTGACAGGCATCGTACACTCACTCTTTCTGTTTTCTCACTCCCGAAGTAATGCACCCGAGTATCAGCCAGGATTATGGGATATAAACGCAGAAACCCTGTAACAAACAGGTTTCTTTAAAGATCTGTATACGTGAAGACAATTGTTATAAAATAAAGGGAAACTCTCACAACACACATTAAAAACTGGAGCATCGAGTAGAAATAGATTGAACGAGTGGGTGTAGGTCAGTGATGGAGAGTAACCGGGTTACCGTCAATCAGAGAGCGAGTGATGGAGAGTAACCGGGTTACCGTCAGTCAGAGAGTGAGTGATGGAGAGTAACCGGGTTACCGTGAATCAGAGAGCGAGTGATGGAGAGTGACCGGGTTACCGTCAATCAGAGAGCGAGTGATGGAGAGTAACCGGGTTACCGTCAATCAGAGAGCGAGTGATGGAGAGTAACCGGGTTACCGTCAGTCAGAGAGTGAGTGATGGAGAGTAACCGGGTTACCGTGAATCAGAGAGCGAGTGATGGAGAGTGACCGGGTTACCGTCAATCAGAGAGCGAGTGATGGAGAGTAACCGGGTTACCGTCAATCAGAGAGCGAGTGATGGAGAGTAACCGGGTTACCGTCAGTCAGAGAGTGAGTGATGGAGAGTAACCGGGTTACCGTGAATCAGAGAGCGAGTGATGGAGAGTGACCGGGTTACCGTCAATCAGAGAGCGAGTGATGGAGAGTAACCGGGTTACCGTCAATCAGAGAGCGAGTGATGGAGAGTAACCGGGTTACCGTCAGTCAGAGAGTGAGTGATGGAGAGTAACCGGGTTACCGTGAATCAGAGAGCGAGTGATGGAGAGTGACCGGGTTACCGTCAATCAGAGAGCGAGTGATGGAGAGTAACCGGGTTACCGTCAATCAGAGAGCGAGTGATGGAGAGTAACCGGGTTACCGTCAGTCAGAGAGTGAGTGATGGAGAGTAACCAAGTTACCGTGAATCAGAGAGCGAGTGATGGAGAGTGACCGGGTTACCGTCAATCAGAGAGCGAGTGATGGAGAGTAACCGGGTTACCGTCAATCAGAGAGCGAGTGATGGAGAGTAACCGGGTTACCGTCAATCAGAGAGCGAGTGATGGAGAGTAACCGGGTTACCGTCAATCAGAGAGCGAGTGATGGAGAGTAACCGGGTTACCGTCAATCAGAGAGCGAGTGATGGAGAGTAACCGGGTTACCGTCAATCAGAGAGCGAGTGATGGAGAGTGACCAGGTTACCGTGAATCAGAGAGCGAGTGATGGAGAGTAACCGGGTTACCGTCAATCAGAGAGCGAGTGATGGAGAGTAACCGGGTTACCGTCAGTCAGAGAGTGAGTGATGGAGAGTAACCGGGTTACCGTGAATCAGAGAGCGAGTGATGGAGAGTGACCGGGTTACCGTCAATCAGAGAGCGAGTGATGGAGAGTAACCGGGTTACCGTCAATCAGAGAGCGAGTGATGGAGAGTAACCGGGTTACCGTCAGTCAGAGAGTGAGTGATGGAGAGTAACCGGGTTACCGTGAATCAGAGAGCGAGTGATGGAGAGTGACCGGGTTATCGTCAATCAGAGAGCGAGTGATGGAGAGTAACCGGGTTACCGTCAATCAGAGAGCGAGTGATGGAGAGTAACCGGGTTACCGTCAGTCAGAGAGTGAGTGATGGAGAGTAACCGGGTTACCGTGAATCAGAGAGCGAGTGATGGAGAGTGACCGGGTTACCGTCAATCAGAGAGCGAGTGATGGAGAGTAACCGGGTTACCGTCAATCAGAGAGCGAGTGATGGAGAGTAACCGGGTTACCGTCAGTCAGAGAGTGAGTGATGGAGAGTAACCGGGTTACCGTGAATCAGAGAGCGAGTGATGGAGAGTGACCGGGTTACCGTCAATCAGAGAGCGAGTGATGGAGAGTAACCGGGTTACCGTCAATCAGAGAGCGAGTGATGGAGAGTAACCGGGTTACCGTCAATCAGAGAGCGAGTGATGGAGAGTGACCAGGTTACCGTGAATCAGAGAGCGAGTGATGGAGAGTAACCGGATTACCGTCAATCAGAGAGCGAGTGATGGAGAGTAACCGGGTTACCGTCAATCAGAGAGCGAGTGATGGAGAGTAACCGGGTTACCGTGAATCAGAGAGCGAGTGATGGAGAGTAACCGGGTTATAGTCAATCAGAGAGCGAATGATGGAGAGTGACCAGGTTACCGTGAATCAGAGAGCGAGTGATGGAGAGTAACCGGGTTATCGTCAATCAGAGAGCGAGTGATGGAGAGTAACCGGGTTACCGTCAATCAGAGAGCGAGTGATGGAGAGTAACCGGGTTACCGTGAATCAGAGAGCGAGTGATGGAGAGTAACCGGGTTATCGTCAATCAGAGAGCGAATGATGGAGAGTGACCAGGTTACCGTGAATCAGAGAGCGAGTGATGGAGAGTAACCGGGTTACCGTCAATCAGAGAGCGAGTGATGGAGAGTGACCAGGTTACCGTCAATCAGAGAGCGAGTGATGGAGAGTAACCAGGTTACCGTCAATCAGAGAGCGAGTGATGGAGAGTAACCAGGTTACTGTCAGTCAGAGAGCGAGTGATGGAGAGTAATCGGATTACCGTCAATCAGAGAGCGAGTGATGGAGAGTAACCAGGTTACTGTCAGTCAGAGAGCGAGTGATGGAGAGTAACCGGGTTACCGTCAATCAGAGAGCGAGTGATGGAGAGTAACCAGGTTACCGTCAATCAGAGAGCGAGTGATGGAGAGTAACCGGGTTACCGTCAATCAGAGAGCGAGTGATGGAGAGGAACCGGGTTACCGTCAATCAGAGAGTGGGTGATGGAGAGTAACCAGGTTACCATCAATCAGAGAGCGAGAGATGGAGAGTAACCGGGTTACCGTCAATCAGAGAGCGAGTGATGGAGAGTAACCGGGTTAACGCAAGGCAGAGAGCGAGTGATGGAGAGTAACCAGGTTACCGTCAATCAGAGAGCGAGTGATGGAGAGTAACCGGGTTAACGTAAGTCAGAGAGCAAGTGATGGAGAGTAACCAGGTTACCGTCAATCAGAGAGCGAGTGATGGAGAGTGACCGGGTTACCGTCAGTCAGAGAGCGACTGATGGAGAGTAACCGGGTTACTGTCAGTCAGAAAGCGAGTGATGGACAGTAACCAGGTTACCGTCAATCAGAGAGCGAGTGATGGAGAGAAACCGGGTTACCGTCAGTCAGAGAGCGAGTGATGGAGAGTAACCGGTTTAGCGTCAGTCAGAGAGCAACTGATGGAGAGTAACCGGGTTACTGTCAGTCAGAAAGCGAGTGATGGACAGTAACCAGGTTACCGTCAATCAGAGAGCGAGTGATGGAGAGAAACCGGGTTACCGTCAGTCAGAGAGGGAGTGATGGAGAGTAACCGGTTTACCGTCAGTCAGAGAGCAACTGATGGAGAGTAACCGGGTTACCGTCAGTCAGAGAGCAACTGATGGAGAGAAACCGGGTTACTGTCAGTCAGAGAGCGAGTGATGGACAGTAACCAGGTTACCGTCAATCAGAGAGCGAGTGATGGAGAGAAACCGGGTTACCGTCAGTCAGAGAGCGAGTGATGGAGAGTAACCGGGTTACTGTCAATCAGAGAGCGAGTGATGGAGAGTGACAAGGTTACTGTCAGTCAGAGAGCGAGTGATGGAGAGTAACCGGGTTACCGTCAATCAGAGAGCGAGTGATGGAGAGGAACCGGGTTACCATCAATCAGAGAGCGGGTGATGGAGAGTAACCAGGTTACCGTCAATCAGAGAGCGAGTGATGGAAAAGTAACCGGGTTACCATCAATCAGAGAGCGAGTGATGGAGAGTAACCAGGTTACCGTCAATCAGAGAGCGAGTGATGGAGAGTAACCGCGTTAACGTAAGTCAGAGAGCGAGTGATGGAGAGTACCCAGGTTACCGTCAATCAGAGAGCGAGTGATGGAGAGTGACCGGGTTACCGTCAATCAGAGAGCGAGTGATGGAGAGTAACCGGGTTAACGGAAGTCAGAGAGCGAGTGATGGAGAGTAACCAGGTTACCGTCAATCAGAGAGCGAGTGATGGAGAGTAACCGGGTTACCGTCAATCAGAGAGCGTGATGGACAGTAACCGGGTTACCGTCAGTCAGAGACAGAGTGATGGAGAGTAACCGGGTTACTGTCAGTCAGAGAGCGAGTGATGGACAGTAACCAGGTTACCATCAATCAGAGAGCGAGTGATGGAGAGTAACCGGCTTACCGTCAATCAGAGAGCGAGTGATGGAGAGTAACCGGGTTACCGTCAATCAGAGAGCGAGTGATGGAGAGTAACCGGGTTACCGTGAATCAGAGAGCGAGTGATGGAGAGTAACCGGGTTATAGTCAATCAGAGAGCGAATGATGGAGAGTGACCAGGTTACCGTGAATCAGAGAGCGAGTGATGGAGAGTAACCGGGTTATCGTCAATCAGAGAGCGAGTGATGGAGAGTAACCGGGTTACCGTCAATCAGAGAGCGAGTGATGGAGAGTAACCGGGTTACCGTGAATCAGAGAGCGAGTGATGGAGAGTAACCGGGTTATCGTCAATCAGAGAGCGAATGATGGAGAGTGACCAGGTTACCGTGAATCAGAGAGCGAGTGATGGAGAGTAACCGGGTTACCGTCAATCAGAGAGCGAGTGATGGAGAGTGACCAGGTTACCGTCAATCAGAGAGCGAGTGATGGAGAGTAACCAGGTTACCGTCAATCAGAGAGCGAGTGATGGAGAGTAACCAGGTTACTGTCAGTCAGAGAGCGAGTGATGGAGAGTAATCGGATTACCGTCAATCAGAGAGCGAGTGATGGAGAGTAACCATGTTACTGTCAGTCAGAGAGCGAGTGATGGAGAGTAACCGGGTTACCGTCAATCAGAGAGCGAGTGATGGAGAGTAACCAGGTTACCGTCAATCAGAGAGCGAGTGATGGAGAGTAACCGGGTTACCGTCAATCAGAGAGCGAGTGATGGAGAGGAACCGGGTTACCGTCAATCAGAGAGTGGGTGATGGAGAGTAACCAGGTTACCATCAATCAGAGAGCGAGAGATGGAGAGTAACCGGGTTACCGTCAATCAGGGAGCGAGTGATGGAGAGTAACCGGGTTAACGCAAGGCAGAGAGCGAGTGATGGAGAGTAACCAGGTTACCGTCAATCAGAGAGCGAGTGATGGAGAGTAACCGGGTTAACGTAAGTCAGAGAGCGAGTGATGGAGAGTAACCAGGTTACCGTCAATCAGAGAGCGAGTGATGGAGAGTGACCGGGTTACCGTCAGTCAGAGAGCGACTGATGGAGAGTAACCGGGTTACTGTCAATCAGAAAGCGAGTGATGGACAGTAACCAGGTTACCGTCAATCAGAGAGCGAGTGATGGAGAGAAACCGGGTTACCGTCAGTCAGAGAGCGAGTGATGGAGAGTAACCGGTTTAGCGTCAGTCAGAGAGCAACTGATGGAGAGTAACCGGGTTACTGTCAGTCAGAAAGCGAGTGATGGACAGTAACCAGGTTACCGTCAATCAGAGAGCGAGTGATGGAGAGAAACCGGGTTACCGTCAGTCAGAGAGGGAGTGATGGAGAGTAACCGGTTTACCGTCAGTCAGAGAGCAACTGATGGAGAGTAACCGGGTTACCGTCAGTCAGAGAGCAACTGATGGAGAGAAACCGGGTTACTGTCAGTCAGAGAGCGAGTGATGGACAGTAACCAGGTTACCGTCAATCAGAGAGCGAGTGATGGAGAGAAACCGGGTTACCGTCAGTCAGAGAGCGAGTGATGGAGAGTAACCGGGTTACTGTCAATCAGAGAGCGAGTGATGGAGAGTGACAAGGTTACTGTCAGTCAGAGAGCGAGTGATGGAGAGTAACCGGGTTACCGTCAATCAGAGAGCGAGTGATGGAGAGGAACCGGGTTACCATCAATCAGAGAGCGGGTGATGGAGAGTAACCAGGTTACCGTCAATCAGAGAGCGAGTGATGGAAAAGTAACCGGGTTACCATCAATCAGAGAGCGAGTGATGGAGAGTAACCAGGTTACCGTCAATCAGAGAGCGAGTGATGGAGAGTAACCGCGTTAACGTAAGTCAGAGAGCGAGTGATGGAGAGTACCCAGGTTACCGTCAATCAGAGAGCGAGTGATGGAGAGTGACCGGGTTACCGTCAATCAGAGAGCGAGTGATGGAGAGTAACCGGGTTAACGGAAGTCAGAGAGCGAGTGATGGAGAGTAACCAGGTTACCGTCAATCAGAGAGCGAGTGATGGAGAGTAACCGGGTTACCGTCAATCAGAGAGCGTGATGGACAGTAACCGGGTTACCGTCAGTCAGAGACAGAGTGATGGAGAGTAACCGGGTTACTGTCAGTCAGAGAGCGAGTGATGGACAGTAACCAGGTTACCATCAATCAGAGAGCGAATGATGGAGAGTAACCGGGTTACCGTCAGTCAGAGAGCAACTGATGGAGAGTAACCGGGTTACTGTCAGTCAGAGAGCGAGTGATGGACAGTAACCAATTTACCGTCAATCAGAGAGCGAGTGATGGAGAGAAACCGGGTTACCGTCAGTCAGAGAGCGAGTGATGGAGAGTAACCGGGTTACTGTCAATCAGAGAGCGAGTGATGGTGAGTGACAAGGTTACCGTCAGTCAGAGAGCGAGTGATGGAGAGTAACCGGGTTACTGACAGTCAGAGAGCGAGTGATGGAGAGTAACCGGGTTACCGTCAATCAGAGAGCGAGTGATGGAGAGTAACCGGGTTTCCGTCAGTCAGAGAGCGAGTGATGGACAGTAACCAGGTTACCGTCAATCAGAGAGCGAGTGATGGAGAGTAACCGGGTTACCGTCAGTCAGAGAACGACTGATGGAGAGTAACCGGGTTACTGTCAGTCAGAGAGCGAGTGATGGTCAGTAACCAGGTTACCGTCAATCAGAGAGCGAGTGATGGAGAGTAACCGGGTTACCGTCAGTCAGAGAGCGAGTAATGGAGAGTAACCGGGTTACTGTCAATCAGAGAGCGAGTGATGGAGAGTGACAAGGTTACCGTCAGTCAGAGAGCGAGTGATGGAGAGTAACCGGGTTACTGTCAGTCAGAGAGCGAGTGATGGAGAGTAACCGGGTTACCGTCAATCAGAGAGCGAGTGATGGAGAGTAACCGGGTTACCGTCAGTCAGAGAGCGAGTGATGGACAGTAACCAGGTTACCGTCAATCAGAGAGCGAGTGATGGAGAGTAACCGGGTTACCGTCAATCAGAGAGCGTGATGGACAGTAACCGGGTTACCGTCAGTCAGAGAGCGAGTGATGGAGAGTAACCGGGTTACTGTCAGTCAGAGAACGAGTGATGAAGAGTAACCAGGTTACCATCAGTCAGAGAGCGAATGATGATGAGTAACCAGGTTACCATCAGTCAGAGAGCGAATGATAGAGAGTAACCAGGTTACCGTCAGTCAGAGAGCGAGTGATGGAGAGTGACCAGGTTACCGTCAGTCAGAGAGCGAGTGATGGACAGTAACCAGGTTACCATCAGTCAGAGAGGGAGTGATGGAGAGAAACCGGGTTACCGTCAGTCAGAGAGCGAGTGATGGAGAGTAACCGGGTTACTGTCAATCAGAGAGCGAGTGATGGAGAGTGACAAGGTTACTGTCAGTCAGAGAGCGAGTGATGGAGAGTAACCGGGTTACCGTCAATCAGAGAGCGAGTGATGGAGAGGAACCGGGTTACCATCAATCAGAAAGCGGGTGATGGAGAGTAACCAGGTTACCGTCAATCAGAGAGCGAGTGATGGAAAAGTAACCGGGTTACCATCAATCAGAGAGCGAGTGATGGAGAGTAACCAGGTTACCGTCAATCAGAGAGCGAGTGATGGAGAGTAACCGCGTTAACGTAAGTCAGAGAGCGAGTGATGGAGAGTACCCAGGTTACCGTCAATCAGAGAGCGAGTGATGGAGAGTGACCGGGTTACCGTCAATCAGAGAGCGAGTGATGGAGAGTAACCGGGTTAACGGAAGTCAGAGAGCGAGTGATGGAGAGTAACCAGGTTACCGTCAATCAGAGAGCGAGTGATGGAGAGTAACCGGGTTACCGTCAATCAGAGAGCGTGATGGACAGTAACCGGGTTACCGTCAGTCAGGGAGCGAGTGATGGAGAGTAACCGGGTTACTGTCAGTCAGAGAGCGAGTGATGGACAGTAACCAGGTTACCATCAATCAGAGAGCGAGTGATGGAGAGTAACCGGGTTACCGTCAGTCAGAGAGCAACTGATGGAGAGTAACCGGGTTACTGTCAGTCAGAGAGCGAGTGATGGACAGTAACCAATTTACCGTCAATCAGAGAGCGAGTGATGGAGAGAAACCGGGTTACCGTCAGTCAGAGAGCGAGTGATGGAGAGTAACCGGGTTACTGTCAATCAGAGAGCGAGTGATGGAGAGTGACAAGGTTACCGTCACTCAGAGAGCGAGTGATGGAGAGTAACCGGGTTACTGTCAGTCAGAGAGCGAGTGATGGAGAGTAACCGGGTTACCGTCAATCAGAGAGCGAGTGATGGAGAGTAACCGGGTTTCCGTCAGTCAGAGAACGACTGATGGAGAGTAACCGGGTTACTGTCAGTCAGAGAGCGAGTGATGGTCAGTAACCAGGTTACCGTCAATCAGAGAGCGAGTGATGGAGAGTAACCGGGTTAACGTCAGTCAGAGAGCGAGTGATGGAGAGTAACCGGGTTACTGTCAATCAGAGAGCGAGTGATGGAGAGTGACAAGGTTACCGTCAGTCAGAGAGCGAGTGATGGAGAGTAACCGGGTTACTGTCAGTCAGAGAGCGAGTGATGGAGAGTAACCAGGGTTACCGTCAATCAGAGAGCGAGTGATGGAGAGTAACCGGGTTACCGTCAGTCAGAGAGCGAGTGATGGACAGTAACCAGGTTACCTTCAATCAGAGAGCGAGTGATGGAGAGTAACCAGGTTACCATCAGTCAGAGAGCGAATGATGATGAGTAACCAGGTTACCATCAGTCAGAGAGCGAATGATAGAGAGTAACCAGGTTACCGTCAATCAGAGAGCGAGTGATGGAGAGTAACCGGGTTACCGTCAATCAGAGAGCGTGATGGACAGTAACCGGGTTACCGTCAGTCAGGGAGCGAGTGATGGAGAGTAACCGGGTTACTGTCAGTCAGAGAGCGAGTGATGGACAGTAACCAGGTTACCATCAATCAGAGAGCGAGTGATGGAGAGTAACCGGGTTACCGTCAGTCAGAGAGCAACTGATGGAGAGTAACCGGGTTACTGTCAGTCAGAGAGCGAGTGATGGACAGTAACCAATTTACCGTCAATCAGAGAGCGAGTGATGGAGAGAAACCGGGTTACCGTCAGTCAGAGAGCGAGTGATGGAGAGTAACCGGGTTACTGTCAATCAGAGAGCGAGTGATGGAGAGTGACAAGGTTACCGTCACTCAGAGAGCGAGTGATGGAGAGTAACCGGGTTACTGTCAGTCAGAGAGCGAGTGATGGAGAGTAACCGGGTTACCGTCAATCAGAGAGCGAGTGATGGAGAGTAACCGGGTTTCCGTCAGTCAGAGAACGACTGATGGAGAGTAACCGGGTTACTGTCAGTCAGAGAGCGAGTGATGGTCAGTAACCAGGTTACCGTCAATCAGAGAGCGAGTGATGGAGAGTAACCGGGTTAACGTCAGTCAGAGAGCGAGTGATGGAGAGTAACCGGGTTACTGTCAATCAGAGAGCGAGTGATGGAGAGTGACAAGGTTACCGTCAGTCAGAGAGCGAGTGATGGAGAGTAACCGGGTTACTGTCAGTCAGAGAGCGAGTGATGGAGAGTAACCAGGGTTACCGTCAATCAGAGAGCGAGTGATGGAGAGTAACCGGGTTACCGTCAGTCAGAGAGCGAGTGATGGACAGTAACCAGGTTACCTTCAATCAGAGAGCGAGTGATGGAGAGTAACCAGGTTACCATCAGTCAGAGAGCGAATGATGATGAGTAACCAGGTTACCATCAGTCAGAGAGCGAATGATAGAGAGTAACCAGGTTACCGTCAATCAGAGAGCGAGTGATGGAGAGTAACCGCGTTAACGTAAGTCAGAGAGCGAGTGATGGAGAGTACCCAGGTTACCGTCAATCAGAGAGCGAGTGATGGAGAGTGACCGGGTTACCGTCAATCAGAGAGCGAGTGATGGAGAGTAACCGGGTTAACGGAAGTCA
The DNA here is from genome assembly GCF_036365525.1 of Heterodontus francisci. Lineage (NCBI taxonomy): Eukaryota > Metazoa > Chordata > Chondrichthyes > Heterodontiformes > Heterodontidae > Heterodontus > Heterodontus francisci. The sequence continues at coordinate 3,694,000 of NC_090378.1, read as the reverse complement.
GAGAGCGAGTGATGGAGAGTAACCAGGTTACCGTCAATCAGAGAGCGAGTGATGGAGAGTAACCGGGTTACCGTCAATCAGAGAGCGAGTGATGGAGAGTAACCGGGTTACCGTCAGTCAGAGAGCGAGTGATGGAGAGTAACCGGGTTACCGTCAGTCAGAGAGCGAGTGATGGAGAGTAACCGGGTTACCGTCAGTCAGAGAGCGAGTGATGGAGAGTAACCGGGTTACCGTCAGTCAGAGAGCGAGTGATGGAGAGTAACCGGGTTACCGTCAGTCAGAGAGCGGGAGATGGAGAGTGACCAGGTTACCGTCAATCAGAGAGCGAGTGATGGACAGTAACCGGGTTACCGTCAGTCAGAGAGCGAGTGATGGAGAGTAACCGGGTTACTGTCTGTCAGAGAGCGAGTGATGGACAGTAACCAGGTTACCATCAATCAGAGAGCGAGTGATGGAGAGTAACCGGGTTACCGTCAGTCAGAGAGCAACTGATGGAGAGTAACCGGGTTACTGTCAGTCAGAGAGCGAGTGATGGACAGTAACCAATTTACCGTCAATCAGAGAGCGAGTGATGGAGAGAAACCGGGTTACCGTCAGTCAGAGAGCGAGTGATGGAGAGTAACCGGGTTACTGTCAATCAGAGAGCGAGTGATGGAGAGTGACAAGGTTACCGTCACTCAGAGAGCGAGTGATGGAGAGTAACCGGGTTACTGTCAGTCAGAGAGCGAGTGATGGAGAGTAACCGGGTTACCGTCAATCAGAGAGCGAGTGATGGAGAGTAACCGGGTTTCCGTCAGTCAGAGAACGACTGATGGAGAGTAACCGGGTTACTGTCAGTCAGAGAGCGAGTGATGGTCAGTAACCAGGTTACCGTCAATCAGAGAGCGAGTGATGGAGAGTAACCGGGTTACCGTCAGTCAGAGAGCGAGTAATGGAGAGTAACCGGGTTACTGTCAATCAGAGAGCGAGTGATGGAGAGTGACAAGGTTACCGTCAGTCAGAGAGCGAGTGATGGAGAGTAACCGGGTTACTGTCAGTCAGAGAGCGAGTGATGGAGAGTAACCAGGGTTACCGTCAATCAGAGAGCGAGTGATGGAGAGTAACCGGGTTACCGTCAGTCAGAGAGCGAGTGATGGACAGTAACCAGGTTACCTTCAATCAGAGAGCGAGTGATGGAGAGTAACCAGGTTACCATCAGTCAGAGAGCGAATGATGATGAGTAACCAGGTTACCATCAGTCAGAGAGCGAATGATAGAGAGTAACCAGGTTACCGTCAGTCAGAGAGCGAGAGATGGAGAGTGACCAGGTTACCGTCAGTCAGAGAGCGAGTGATGGACAGTAACCAGGTTACCGTCAATCAGAGAGTGAGTGATGGAGAGTGACAAGGTTACTGTCAGTCAGAGAGCGAGTGATGGAGAGTAACCGGGTTACCGTCAATCAGAGAGCGAGTGATGGAGAGGAACCGGGTTACCATCAATCAGAGAGCGGGTGATGGAGAGTAACCAGGTTACCGTCAATCAGAGAGCGAGTGATGGAAAAGTAACCGGGTTACCATCAATCAGAGAGCGAGTGATGGAGAGTAACCAGGTTACCGTCAATCAGAGAGCGAGTGATGGAGAGTAACCGGGTTAACGGAAGTCAGAGAGCGAGTGATGGAGAGTAACCAGGTTACCGTCAATCAGAGAGCGAGTGATGGAGAGTAACCGGGTTACCGTCAATCAGAGAGCGTGATGGACAGTAACCGGGTTACCGTCAGTCAGAGAGCGAGTGATGGAGAGTAACCGGGTTACTGTCAGTCAGAGAGCGAGTGATGGACAGTAACCAGGTTACCATCAATCAGAGAGCGAGTGATGGAGAGAAACCGGGTTACCGTCAGTCAGAGAGCGAGTGATGGAGAGTAACCGGGTTACTGTCAATCAGAGAGCGAGTGATGGAGAGTGACAAGGTTACCGTCAGTCAGAGAGCGAGTGATGGAGAGTAACCGGGTTACTGTCAGTCAGAGAGCGAGTGATGGAGAGTAACCGGGTTACCGTCAATCAGAGAGCGAGTGATGGAGAGTAACCGGGTTTCCGTCAGTCAGAGAACGACTGATGGAGAGTAACCGGGTTACTGTCAGTCAGAGAGCGAGTGTTGGTCAGTAACCAGGTTACCGTCAATCAGAGAGCGAGTGATGGAGAGTAACCGGGTTACCGTCAGTCAGAGAGCGAGTAATGGAGAGTAACCGGGTTACTGTCAATCAGAGAGCGAGTGATGGAGAGTGACAAGGTTACCGTCAGTCAGAGAGCGAGTGATGGTGAGTAACCGGGTTACCGTCAGTCAGAGAGCGAGTGATGGACAGTAACCAGGTTACCTTCAATCAGAGAGCGAGTGATGGAGAGTAACCGGGTTACCGTCAATCAGAGAGCGAGTGATGGAGAGTAACCGGGTTACCGTCAGTCAGAGAGCGAGTGATGGACAGTAACCAGGTTACCTTCAATCAGAGGGCGAATGATAGAGAGTAACCAGTTTACCGTCAGTCAGAGAGCGAGTGATGGAGAGAAACCGGGTTACTGTCAGTCAGAGAGCGAGTGATGGACAGTAACCAGGTTACCTTCAATCAGAGAGCGAGTGATGGAGAGTAACCGGGTTACTGTCAGTCAGAGAACGAGTGATGAAGAGTAACCAGGTTACCATCAGTCAGAGAGCGAATGATGATGAGTAACCAGGTTACCATCAGTCAGAGAGCGAATGATAGAGAGTAACCAGGTTACCGTCAGTCAGAGAGCGAGTGATGGAGAGTGACCAGGTTACCGTCAGTCAGAGAGCGAGTGATGGACAGTAACCAGGTTACCGTCAATCAGAGAGCGAGTGATGGAGAGAAACCGGGTTACCGTCAGTCAGAGAGCGAGTGATGGAGAGTAACCGGGTTACTGTCAATCAGAGAGCGAGTGATGGAGAGTGACAAGGTTACTGACAGTCAGAGAGCGAGTGATGGAGAGTAACCGGGTTACCATCAATCAGAGAGCGGGTGATGGAGAGTAACCAGGTTACCGTCAATCAGAGAGCGAGTGATGGAGAGGAACCGGGTTACCATCAATCAGAGAGCGGGTGATGGAGAGTAACCAGGTTACCGTCAATCAGAGAGCGAGTGATGGAAAAGTAACCGGGTTACCATCAATCAGAGAGCGAGTGATGGAGAGTAACCAGGTTACCGTCAATCAGAGAGCGAGTGATGGAGAGTAACCGCGTTAACGTAAGTCAGAGAGCGAGTGATGGAGAGTACCCAGGTTACCGTCAATCAGAGAGCGAGTGATGGAGAGTGACCGGGTTACCGTCAATCAGAGAGCGAGTGATGGAGAGTAACCGGGTTAACGGAAGTCAGAGAGCGAGTGATGGAGAGTAACCAGGTTACCGTCAATCAGAGAGCGTGATGGACAGTAACCGGGTTACCGTCAGTCAGAGACCGAGTGATGGAGAGTAACCGGGTTACTGTCAGTCAGAGAGCGAGTGATGGACAGTAACCAGGTTACCATCAATCAGAGAGCGAGTGATGGAGAGTAACCGGGTTACCGTCAGTCAGAGAGCAACTGATGGAGAGTAACCGGGTTACTGTCAGTCAGAGAGCGAGTGATGGACAGTAACCAATTTACCGTCAATCAGAGAGCGAGTGATGGAGAGAAACCGGGTTACCGTCAGTCAGAGAGCGAGTGATGGAGAGTAACCGGGTTACTGTCAATCAGAGAGCGAGTGATGGAGAGTGACAAGGTTACCGTCAGTCAGAGAGCGAGTGATGGAGAGTAACCGGGTTACTGTCAGTCAGAGAGCGAGTGATGGAGAGTAACCGGGTTACCGTCAATCAGAGAGCGAGTGATGGAGAGTAACCGGGTTTCCGTCAGTCAGAGAGCGAGTGATGGACAGTAACCAGGTTACCGTCAATCAGAGAGCGAATGATGGAGAGTAACCGGGTTACCGTCAGTCAGAGAACGACTGATGAAGAGTAACCGGGTTACTGTCAGTCAAAGAGCGAGTGATGGTCAGTAACCAGGTTACCGTCAATCAGAGAGCGAGTGATGGAGAGTAACCGGGTTACCGTCAGTCAGAGAGCGAGTAATGGAGAGTAACCGGGTTACTGTCAATCAGAGAGCGAGTGATGGAGAGTGACAAGGTTACCGTCAGTCAGAGAGCGAGTGATGGAGAGTAACCGGGTTACTGTCAGTCAGAGAGCGAGTGATGGAGAGTAACCGGGTTACCGTCAATCAGAGAGCGAGTGATGGAGAGTAACCGGGTTACCGTCAGTCAGAGAGCGAGTGATGGACAGTAACCAGGTTACCGTCAATCAGAGAGCGAGTGATGGCGAGTAACCGGGTTACCGTCAATCAGAGAGCGTGATGGACAGTAACCGGGTTACCATCAGTCAAAGAGCGAGTGATGGAGAGTAACCGGGTTACTGTCAGTCAGAGAACGAGTGATGAAGAGTAACCAGGTTACCATCAGTCAGAGAGCGAATGATGATGAGTAACCAGGTTACCATCAGTCAGAGTACGAGTGATGGAGAGTAACCGGGTTACCGTCAGTCAGAGAGCGAGTGATGGAGAGTAACCGGGTTACCGTCAGTCAGAGAGCGAGTGATGGAGAGTAACCAGGAGACCGTCAATCAGAGAGCGGGTGATGGAGAGTAACCAGGTTACTGTCAGGCAGAGTGCGAATGATGGATAGTAACCAGGTTACCGTCAGTCAGAGAGCGGGTGATGGAGAGTACCCAGGTTACTGTCAGTCAGAGAGCGAGTGTTGATGAGTAACCAGGTTACCGTCATTCAGAGAGCGAGTGATGGTGAGTAACCAGGTTACCGTCAGTCAGAGAGCGAATGATGGTGAGTAACCAGGTAATCGTCAATCAGAGTGCGAATGATGGTGAGTAACCGGGTTACTGTCACTCAGAGAGCGAGTGATGGAGAGTAACCGGGTTACTGTCAGTCAGAGAGCGAGTGATGGACAGTAACTAGGTTACCGTCAATCAGAGAGGGGGTGATGGAGAGTAACCGGGTTACTGTCAATCAGAGAGCGAGTGATGGAGAGTGACCGGGTTACCGTGATTCAGAGAGCGACTGATGGAGAGTAACCGGGTTACTGTCAGTCAGAGAGCGAGTGATGGACAGTAACCAGGTTACCGTCAATCAGAGAGCGAGTGATGGAGAGTAACCGGGTTACCGTCAATCAGAGTGCGAGTGATGGAGAGTAACCGGGTTACCGTCAGTCAGAGAGCGAGTGATGGAGAGTGACAAGGTTACCGTCAGTCAGAGAGCGAGTGATGGAGCGTAACCGGGTTACTGTCAGTCAGAGAGCGAGTGATGGAGAGTAACCGGGTTACCGTCAATCAGAGAGCGAGTGATGGAGAGTAACCGGGTTAACGTCAGTCAGAGAGCGAGTGATGGACAGTAACCAGGTTACCGTCAATCAGAGAGCGAGTGATGGAGAGTAACCGGGTTACCGTCAGTCAGAGAGCGAGTGATGGACAGTAACCGGGTTACTGTCAATCAGAGAGCGAGTGATGGAGAGTGACAAGGTTACCGTCAGTCAGAGAGCGAGTGATGGAGAGTAACCGGGTTACTGTCAGCCAGAGAGCGAGTGATGGAGAGTAACCAGGTTACCGTCAGTCAGAGAGCGAGTGATGGAGAGAAACCGGGTTACTGTCAGTCAGAGAGCGAGTGATGGAGAGTAACCGGGTTACCGTCAGTCAGAGAGCGAGTGATGGAGAGTGACCAGGTTACCGTCAGTCAGAGAGCGAGTGATGGAGAGAAACCGGGTTACTGTCAGTCAGAGAGCGAGTGATGGACAGTAACCAGGTTACCTTCAATCAGAGAGCGAGTGATGGAGAGTAACCGGGTTACTGTCAGTCAGAGAACGAGTGATGAAGAGTAACCAGGTTACCATCAGTCAGAGAGCGAATGATGATGAGTAACCAGGTTACCATCAGTCAGAGAGCGAATGATAGAGAGTAACCAGGTTACCGTCAGTCAGAGAGCGAGTGATGGAGAGTGACCAGGTTACCGTCAGTCAGAGAGCGAGTGATGGACAGTAACCAGGTTACCGTCAATCAGAGAGCGAGTGATGGAGAGAAACCGGGTTACCGTCAGTCAGAGAGCGAGTGATGGAGAGTAACCGGGTTACTGTCAATCAGAGAGCGAGTGATGGAGAGTGACAAGGTTACTGTCAGTCAGAGAGCGAGTGATGGAGAGTAACCGGGTTACCATCAATCAGAGAGCGGGTGATGGAGAGTAACCAGGTTACCGTCAATCAGAGAGCGAGTGATGGAGAGGAACCGGGTTACCATCAATCAGAGAGCGGGTGATGGAGAGTAACCAGGTTACCGTCAATCAGAGAGCGAGTGATGGAAAAGTAACCGGGTTACCATCAATCAGAGAGCGAGTGATGGAGAGTAACCAGGTTACCGTCAATCAGAGAGCGAGTGATGGAGAGTAACCGCGTTAACGTAAGTCAGAGAGCGAGTGATGGAGAGTACCCAGGTTACCGTCAATCAGAGAGCGAGTGATGGAGAGTGACCGGGTTACCGTCAATCAGAGAGCGAGTGATGGAGAGTAACCGGGTTAACGGAAGTCAGAGAGCGAGTGATGGAGAGTAACCAGGTTACCGTCAATCAGAGAGCGTGATGGACAGTAACCGGGTTACCGTCAGTCAGAGACCGAGTGATGGAGAGTAACCGGGTTACTGTCAGTCAGAGAGCGAGTGATGGACAGTAACCAGGTTACCATCAATCAGAGAGCGAGTGATGGAGAGTAACCGGGTTACCGTCAGTCAGAGAGCAACTGATGGAGAGTAACCGGGTTACTGTCAGTCAGAGAGCGAGTGATGGACAGTAACCAATTTACCGTCAATCAGAGAGCGAGTGATGGAGAGAAACCGGGTTACCGTAAGTCAGAGAGCGAGTGATGGAGAGTAACCGGGTTACTGTCAATCAGAGAGCGAGTGATGGAGAGTGACAAGGTTACCGTCAGTCAGAGAGCGAGTGATGGAGAGTAACCGGGTTTCCGTCAGTCAGAGAGCGAGTGATGGAGAGTAACCGGGTTACCGTCAATCAGAGAGCGAGTGATGGAGATTAACCGGGTTTCCGTCAGTCAGAGAGCGAGTGATGGACAGTAACCAGGTTAGCGTCAATCAGAGAGCGAATGATGGAGAGTAACCGGGTTACCGTCAGTCAGAGAACGACTGATGAAGAGTAACCGGGTTACTGTCAGTCAAAGAGCGAGTGATGGTCAGTAACCAGGTTACCGTCAATCAGAGAGCGAGTGATGGAGAGTAACCGGGTTACCGTCAGTCAGAGAGCGAGTAATGGAGAGTAACCGGGTTACTGTCAATCAGAGAGCGAGTGATGGAGAGTGACAAGGTTACCGTCAGTCAGAGAGCGAGTGATGGAGAGTAACCGGGTTACTGTCAGTCAGAGAGCGAGTGATGGAGAGTAACTGGGTTACCGTCAATCAGAGAGCGAGTGATGGAGAGTAACCGGGTTACCGTCAGTCAGAGAGCGAGTGATGGACAGTAACCCGGTTACCGTCAATCAGAGAGCGAGTGATGGAGAGTAACCGGGTTACCGTCAATCAGAGAGCGTGATGGACAGTAACCGGGTTACCATCAGTCAGAGAGTGAGTGATGGAGAGTAACCGGGTTACTGTCAGTCAGAGAACGAGTGATGAAGAGTAACCAGGTTACCATCAGTCAGAGAGCGAATGATGATGAGTAACCAGGTTACCATCAGTCAGAGAGCGAATGATAGAGATTAACCAGGTTACCGTCAGTCAGAGAGCGAGTGATGGAGAGTGACCAGGTTACCGTCAGTCAGAGAGCGAATGATGGTGAGTAACCAGGTTACCGTTAATCAGAGTATGAGTGATGGAGAGTAACCGGGTTACCGTCAGTCAGAGAGCGAGTGATGGAGAGTAACCGGGTTACTGTCAGTCAGAGAGCGAGTGATGGAGAGTAACCAGGAGACCGTCAATAAGAGAGCGGGTGATGGAGAGTAACCAGGTTACTGTCAGGCAGAGTGCGAATGATGGATAGTAACCAGGTTACCGTCAGTCAGAGAGCGGGTGATGGAGAGTAACCAGGTTACTGTCAGTCAGAGAGCGAGTGTTGATGAGTAACCAGGTTACCGTCATTCAGAGAGCGAGTGATGGTGAGTAACCAGGTTACCGTCAGTCAGAGAGCGAATGATGGTGAGTAACCAGGTAATCGTCAATCAGAGTGCGAATGATGGTGAGTAACCGGGTTACTGTCACTCAGAGAGCGAGTGATGGAGAGTAACCGGGTTACTGTCAGTCAGAGAGCGAGTGATGGACAGTAACTAGGTTACCGTCAATCAGAGAGGGGGTGATGGAGAGTAACCGGGTTACTGTCAATCAGAGAGCGAGTGATGGAGAGTGACCGGGTTACCGTGATTCAGAGAGCGACTGATGGAGAGTAACCGGGTTACTGTCAGTCAGAGAGCGAGTGATGGACAGTAACCAGGTTACCGTCAATCAGAGAGCGAGTGATGGAGAGTAACCGGGTTACCGTCAATCAGAGTGCGAGTGATGGAGAGTAACCGGGTTACCGTCAGTCAGAGAGCGAGTGATGGAGAGTGACAAGGTTACCGTCAGTCAGAGAGCGAGTGATGGAGCGTAACCGGGTTACTGTCAGTCAGAGAGCGAGTGATGGAGAGTAATCGGGTTACCGTCAATCAGAGAGCGAGTGATGGAGAGTAACCGGGTTACCGTCAGTCAGAGAGCGAGTGATGGACAGTTACCAGGTTACCGTCAATCAGAGAGCGAGTGATGGAGAGTAACCGGGTTACCGTCAGTCAGAGAACGACTGATGGAGAGTAACCGGGTTACTGTCAGTCAGAGAGCGAGTGATGGACAGTAACCAGGTTACCGTCAATCAGAGAGCGAGTGATGGAGAGTAACCGGGTTACCGTCAGTCAGAGAGCGAGTGATGGACAGTAACCGGGTTACTGTCAATCAGAGAGCGAGTGATGGAGAGTGACAAGGTTACCGTCAGTCAGAGAGCGAGTGATGGAGAGTAACCGGGTTACTGTCAGTCAGAGAGCGAGTGATGGAGAGTAACCGGGTTTCCGTCAGTCAGAGAACGACTGATGGAGAGTAACCGGGTTACCGTCAGTCAGAGAGCGAGTGATGGAGAGTAACCGGGTTACCGTCAGTCAGAGAGCGAGTGATGGAGAGTAACCGGGTTACCGTCAATCAGAGAGCGAGTGATGGAGAGTAACCGGGTTACTGTCAATCAGAGAGCGAGTGATGGAGAGTGACAAGGTTACCGTCAGTCAGAGAGCGAGTGATGGAGAGTAACCGGGTTACTGTCAGTCAGAGAGCGAGTGATGGAGAGTAACCGGGTTACTGTCAATCAGAGAGCGAGTGATGGAGAGTAACCGGGTTACCGTCAGTCAGAGTGCGAGTGATGGACAGTAACCAGGTTACCGTCAATCAGAGAGCGAGCGATGGAGAGTAACCGGGTTACTGTCAGTCAGAGAACGAGTGATGAAGAGTAACAGGTTACCATCAGTCAGAGAGCGAATGATGATGAGTAACCAGGTTACCATCAGTCAGAGAGCGAATGATAGAGAGTAACCAGGTTGCCGTCAGTCAGAGAGCGAGTGATGGAGAGTAACCAGGTTACCGTCAGTCAGAGAGCGAATGATGGTGAGTAACAGGTTACCGTCAATCAGAGAGCGAGTGATGGGGAGTAACCGGGTTACCGTCAGTCAGAGAGCGAGTGATGGAGAGTAACCAGGTTACCTTCAATCAGAGACCGAGTGATGGAGAGTAACCGGGTTACCGTCAGTCAGAGAGTGAGTGATGGACAGTAACCAGGTTACTGTCAGTCAGAGAGCGAGTGATGGAGAGTAACCGGGTTAACGTCAGTCAGAGACCGAGTGATGGACAGTAACCAGGTTACCGTCAATCATAGAGCGAGTGATGGAGAGTAACCGGGTTACTGTCAGTCAGAGAACGAGCGTTGGAGAGTAACCGGGTTACTGTCAATCAGCGAGCGAGCGATGGAGAGTAACCAGGCTACCGTCAATCAGAGAGCGAGTGATGGAGAGTAACCAGGTTACCGTCAATCAGAGAGCGAGCGATGGAGAGTAACCGGGTTACTGTCAGTCAGAAAACGAGTGATGGAGAGTAACCAGGTTACCATCAGTCAGAGAGCGAATGATGGAGAGTAACCAGGTTACCGTCAATCCGAGAGCGAGTGATGGAGAGTAACCGGGTTACTGTCAGTCAGAGAACGAGTGATGGAGAGTAACCAGGTTACCATCAGTCAGAGAGCGAATGATGGAGAGTAACCAGGTTACCGTCAGTCAGAGAGCGAGTGATGGAGAGTAACCAGGTTACCGTCAATCAGAGAGCGAGTGATGGAGAGTAACCGGGTTACCGTCAATCAGAGAGCGAGTGATGGAGTAACCGGGTTACTGTCAGTCAGAGAGCAAATGATGGAGAGTAACCGGGTTACTGTCAATCAGAGAGCGAGTGATGGAGAGTGACAAGGTTACCGTCAGTCAGAGAGCGAGTGATGGAGAGTAACCGGGTTACCGTCTATCAGAGAGGGGGTGATGGAGAGTAACCGGGTTACTGTCAGTCAGAGAGCGAGTGATGGACAGTAACCAGGTTACCGTCAATCAGAGAGCGAGTGATGGAGAGTAACCGGGTTAACGTCAGTCAGAGACCGAGTGATGGACAGTAACCAGGTTACCGTCAATCAGAGAGCGAGTGATGGAGAGTAACCAGGTTACCGTCAATCAGAGAGCGAGTGATGGACAGTAACCGGGTTACCGTCAGTCAGAGAGCGATTGATGGAGAGTAACCGGGTTACCGTCAGTCAGAGAGCGAGTGATGGAGAGTAACCGGGTTACCGTCAGTCAGAGAGCGAGTGATGGACAGTAACCAGGTTACTGTCAGTCAGAGAACGAGTGATGGAGAGTAACCGGGTTACTGTCAATCAGCGAGCGAGTGATGGAGAGTAATCAGGTTACCGTCAATCAGCGAGCGAGTGATTTAGAGTAACCAGGTTACCGTCAATCAGAGAGCGAGGGATGGAGAGTAACCGGGTTACTGTCAGTCAGAGAACGAGTGATGGAGAGTAACCAGGTTACCATCAGTCAGAGAGCGAATGATGGAGAGTAACCAGGTTACTGTCAATCCGAGAGCGAGTGATGGAGAGTAACCGGGTTACTGTCAGTCAGAGAACGAGTGATGGAGAGTAACCAGGTTACCATCAGTCAGAGAGCGAATGATGGAGAGTAACCAGGTTACCGTCAGTCAGAGAGCGAGTGATGGAGAGTAACCAGGTTACCATCAGTCAGAGAGCGAATGATGGTGAGTAACCAGGTTACAGTCAATCAGAGTGCGAGTGATGGAGACTAACCGGGTTAACGTAAGTCAGAGAGCGAGTGATGGAGAGTAACCAGGTTACCGTCAATCAGAGAGCAGGTGATGGAGAGTAACAAGGACACGGTCAATCAGAGAGCGAATGATGGATAGTAACCAGGTTACTGTCAGTCAGAGAGCGAATGATGGTGAGTAACCAGGTTACCGTCAATCAGAGTGTGAGTGATGGAGAGTAACCAGGTTACCGTCAATCAGAGAGCGGGTGATGGAGAGTAACAAGGACACCGTCAATCAGAGAGCGAGTGATGGATTGTAACAAGGTTACCGTCAGTCAGAGAGCAAGTGATGGAGAGGAACCGGGTTACTGTCAGTCAGAGAGCGAGTGATGGAGAGTAACCGGGTTACTGTCAATCAGAGAGCGAGTGATGGAGAGTGACCGGGTTACCGTCAGTCAGAGAGCGAGTGATGGACAGTAGCCAGGTTACCGTCAATCAGAGAGCGAGTGATGGAGAGTAACCGGGTTACCGTCAATCAGAGAGCGAGTGATGGACAGTAACCGGGTTACCGTCAGTCAGAGAGCGAGTGATGGAGAGTAACCGGGTTACCGTCAGTCAGAGAGCGAGTGATGGACAGTAACCAGGTTCCCGTCAATCAGAGAGCGAGCGATGGAGAGTAACCGGGTTACTGTCAGTCAGAGAACGAGTGATGAAGAGTAACCAGGTTACCATCAGTCAGAGAGCGAACGATGATGAGTAACCAGGTAACCATCAGTCAGAGAGCGAATGATGGAGAGTAACCGGGTTACCGTCAGTCAGAGAGCGAGTGATGGAGAGTGACCAGGTTACCGTCAGTCAGAGAGCGAATGATGGTGAGTAACCAGGTTACCGTTAATCAGAGTACGAGTGATGGAGAGTAACCGGGTTACCGTCAGTCAGAGAGCGAGTGATGGAGAGTAACCGGGTTACCATCAGTCAGAGAGCGGGTGATCGAGAGTAACAAGGACACCGTCAGTCAGAGAGAGCGTGATGGATAGTAACCAGGTTACTGTCAGTCAGAGAGCGAGTGATGGAGAGTAACCGGGTTACCATCAGTCAGAGAGTGAGTGTTGATGAGTAACCAGGTTACTGTCATTCAGAGAGCGAGTGTTGATGAGTAACCAGGTTACCGTCAGTCAGAGAGCGAATGATGGTGAGTAACCAGGTAACCGTCAATCAGAGTGCGAGTGATGGTGAGTAACCGGGTTACTGTCAGTCAGAGAGCGAGTGATGGACAGTAACTAGGTTACCGTCAATCAGAGAGGGGGTGATGGAGAGTAACCGGGTTACTGTCAATCATAGGGCGAGTGATGGCGAGTGACCGGGGTACCGTCAGTCAGAGAGCGAGTGATGGAGAGTAACCGGGTTACTGTCAGTCAGAGAGCGAGTGATGGACAGTAACCAGGTTACCGTCAATCAGAGAGCGAGTGATGGAGAGTAACCGGGTTACCATCAGTCAGAGAGCGAGTGATGGAGAGTAACCGGGTTACTGTCAGTCAGAGAGCGAGTGATGGACAGTAACCAGGTTACCGTCAATCAGAGAGCGACTGATGGAGAGTAACCGGGTTACCGTCAGTCAGAGAGCGAGTGATGGAGAGTAACCAGGTTACCGTCAATCAGAGAGCGAGTGATGGAGAGTGACAAGGTTACCGTCAGTCAGAGAGCGAGTGATGGAGAGTAACCAGGTTACCGTCAATCAGAGAGGGGTTGATGGAGAGTAACCGGGTTACTGTCAGTCAGAGAGCGAGTGATGGAAAGTAACCAGGTTACCGTCAATCAGAGAGCGAGTGATGGAGAGTAACCGGGTTACCGTCAGTCAGAGAGCGAGTGATGGAGAGTAACCGGGTTACCGTCAATCAGAGAGCGAGTGATGGAGAGTAACCAGGTTACCGTCAGTCAGAGAGCGAGTGATGGACAGTAACCAGGTTACTGTCAGTCAGAGAGCGAGTGATGGAGAGTAACCGGGTTAACGTCAGTCAGAGACCGAGTGATGGACAGTAACCAGGTTACCGTCAATCAGAGAGCAGGTGATGGAGAGTAACAAGGACACCGTCAATCAGAGAGCGAGTGATGGATTGTAACAAGGTTACCGTCAGTCAGAGAGCGAGTGATGGAGAGGAACCGGGTTACTGTCAGTCAGAGAGCGAGTGATGGAGAGTAACCGGGTTACTGTCAATCAGAGAGCGAGTGATGGAGAGTGACCGGGTTACCGTCAGTCAGAGAGCGAGTGATGAACAGTAGCCAGGTTACCGTCAATCAGAGAGCGAGTGATGGAGAGTAACCGGGTTACCGTCAATCAGAGAGCGAGTAATGGACAGTAACCGGGTTACCGTCGGTCAGAGAGCGAGTGATGGAGAGTAACCGGGTTACCGTCAGTCAGAGAGCGAGTGATGGACAGTAACCAGGTTACCGTCAATCAGAGAGCGAGCGATGGAGAGTAACCGGGTTACTGTCAGTCAGAGAACGAGTGATGAAGAGTAACCAGGTTACCATCAGTCAGAGAGCGAATGATGATGGGTAACCAGGTAACCATCAGTCAGAGAGCGAATGATGGAGAGTAACCGGGTTACCGTCAGTCAGAGAGCAAATGATGGTGAGTAACCAGGTTACCGTTAATCAGAGTACGAGTGATGGAGAGTAACCGGGTTACCGTCAGTCAGAGAGCGAGTGATGGAGAGTAACCGGGTTACCATCAGTCAGAGAGCGGGTGATCGAGAGTAACAAGGACACCGTCAGTCAGAGAGCGAATGATGGTGAGTAACCAGGTTACTGTCAATCACAGTGCGAGTGATGGAGAGTAACCAGGTTACCGTCAATCAGAGAGCGGGTGATGGAGAGTAACAAGGACACCGTCAATCAGAGAGAGCGTGATGGATAGTAACCAGGTTACTGTCAGTCAGAGAGCGAGTGATGGAGAGTAACCGGGTTACCATCAGTCAGAGAGTGAGTGTTGATGAGTAACCAGGTTACCGTCATTCAGAGAGCGAGTGATGGTGAGTAACCAGGTTACCGTCAGTCAGAGAGCGAATGATGGTGAGTAACCAGGTAAGGGTCAATCAGAGTGCGAGTGATGGTGAGTAACCGGGTTACTGTCACTCAGAGAGCGAGTGATGGCGAGTAACCGGGTTACTGTCAGTCAGAGAGCGAGTGATGGACAGTAACTAGGTTTCCGTCAATCAGAGAGGGGGTGATGGAGAGTAACCGGGTTCCTGTCAATCATAGAGCGAGTGATGGAGAGTGACCGGGTTACCGTCAGTCAGAGAGAGACTGATGGAGAGTAACCGGGTTACTGTCACTCAGAGAGCGAGTGATGGAGAGTAACCGGGTTACTGTCAATCAGAGAGCGAGTGATGGAGAGTGACAAGGTTACCGTCAGTCAGAGAGCGAGTGATGGAGAGTAACCAGGTTACCGTCAATCAGAGAGGGGGTGATGGAGAGTAACCGGGTTACTGTCAGTCAGAGAGCGAGTGATGGACAGTAACCAGGTTACCGTCAATCAGAGAGCGAGTGATGGAGAGTAACCGGGTTAACGTCAGTCAGAGACCGAGTGATGGACAGTAACCAGGTTACCGTCAATCAGAGAGCGAGTGATGGAGAGTAACCAGGTTACCGTCAATCAGAGAGCGAGTGATGGACAGTAACCGGGTTACCGTCAGTCAGAGAGCGAGTGATGGAGAGTAACCGGGTTACCGTCAGTCAGAGAGCGAGTGATGGACAGTAACCAGGTTACTGTCAGTCAGAGAACGAGTGATGGAGAGTAACCGGGTTACTGTCCATCAGCGAGCGAGTGATGGAGAGTAATCAGGTTACCGTCAATCAGCGAGCGAGTGATTTAGAGTAACCAGGTTACCGTCAATCAGAGAGCGAGGGATGGAGAGTAACCGGGTTACTGTCAGTCAGAGAACGAGTGATGGAGAGTAACCAGGTTACCATCAGTCAGAGAGCGAATGATGGAGAGTAACCAGGTTACCGTCAATCCGAGAGCGAGTGATGGAGAGTAACCGGGTTACTGTCAGTCAGAGAACGAGTGATGGAGAGTAACCAGGTTACCATCAGTCAGAGAGCGAATGATGGAGAGTAACCAGGTTACCGTCAGTCAGAGAGCGAGTGATGGAGAGTAACCAGGTTACCATCAGTCAGAGAGCGAATGATGGTGAGTAACCAGGTTACAGTCGATCAGAGTGCGAGTGATGGAGACTGACCGGGTTAACGTAAGTCAGAGAGCGAGATATGGAGAGTAACCAGGTTACCGTCAATCAGAGAGCAGGTGATGGAGAGTAACAAGGACACGGTCAATCAGAGAGCGAATGATGGATAGTAACCAGGTTACTGTCAGTCAGAGAGCGAATGATGGTGAGTAACCAGGTTACCGTCAATCAGAGAGCGGGTGATGGAGAGTAACAAGGACACGGTCAATCAGAGAGCGAATGATGGATAGTAACCAGGTTACTGTCAGTCAGAGAGCGAATGATGGTGAGTAACCGGGTTACTGTCAATCAGAGAGCGAGTGATGGAGAGTGACCGGGTTACCGTCAGTCAGAGAGCGAGTGATGGAGAGTAACCGGGTTACCGTCAGTCAGAGAGCGAGTGATGGAGAGTAACCGGGTTACCGTCAATCAGAGAGCGAGCGATGGAGAGTAACCGGGTTACTGTCAGTCAGAGAACGAGTGATGAAGAGTAACCAGGTTACCATCAGTCAGAGAGCGAATGATGATGAGTAACCAGGTAACCATCAGTCAGAGAGCGAATGATGGAGAGTAACCGGGTTACCGTCAGTCAGAGAGCGAGTGATGGAGAGTGACCAGGTTACCGTCAGTCAGAGAGCGAATGATGGTGAGTAACCAGGTTACCGTGCATCAGAGTACGAGTGATGGAGAGTAACTGGGTTACCGTCAGTCAGAGAGCGAGTGATGGAGAGTAACCGGGTTACTATCAGTCAGAGAGTGAGTGTTGATGAGTAACCAGGTTACCGTCATTCAGAGAGCGAGTGATGGTGAGTAACCAGGTTACCGTCAGTCAGAGAGCGAATGATGGTGAGTAACCAGGTAACCGTCAATCAGAGTGCGAGTGATGGTGAGTAACCGGGTTACTGTCACTCAGAGAGCGAGTGATGGAGAGTAACCGGGTTACTGTCAGTCAGAGAGCGAGTGATGGACAGTAACTAGGTTACCGTCAATCAGAGAGGGGGTGATGGAGAGTAACCGGGTTACTGTCAATCATAGAGCGAGTGATGGAGAGTGACCGGGATACCGTCAGTCAGAGAGCGAGTGATGGAGAGTAACCAGGTTACCGTCAATCAGAGAGGGGTTGATGGAGAGTAACCGGGTTACTGTCAGTCAGAGAGCGAGTGATGGAAAGTAACCAGGTTACCGTCAATCAGAGAGCGAGTGATGGAGAGTAACCGGGTTACCGTCAGTCAGAGAGCGAGTGATGGAGAGTAACCGGGTTACCGTCAATCAGAGAGCGAGTGATGGACAGTAACCGGGTTACCGTCAGTCAGAGAGCGAGTGATGGAGAGTAACCAGGTTACCGTCAGTCAGTGTGCGAGTGATGGACAGTAACCAGGTTACCGTCAATCAGAGAGCGAGCGATGGAGAGTAACCTGGTTACTGTCAGTCAGAGAACGAGTGATGAAGAGTAACCAGGTTACCATCAGTCAGAGAGCGAATGATGATGAGTAACCAGGTTACCATCAGTCAGAGAGCGAATGATAGAGAGAAACCAGGTTACCTTCAGTCAGAGAGCGAGTGATGGAGAGTAACCAGGTTACCGTCAGTCAGAGAGCGAATGATGGTGAGTAACCAGGTTACCGTTAATCAGATTACGAGTGATGGAGAGTAACCGGGTTAGCGTCAGTCAGAGAGCGAGTGATGGAGAGTAACCGGGTTACCGTCAGTCAGAGAGCGAGTGATGGAGAGTAACCGGGTTACCGTCAGTCAGAGAGCGAGTGATGGAGAGTAACCGGGTTACCGTCAGTCAGAGAGCGAGTGATGGAGAGAAACCGGGTTACCGTCAGTCAGAGAGCGAGTGATGGAGAGTAACCGGGTTACCGTCAGTCAGAGAGCGAGCGATGGAGATTAACCGGGTTACCGTCAATCAGAGAGCGAATGATGGACAGTAACCAGGTTACCGTCAATCAGAGAGCGAGCGATGGAGAGTAACCGGGTTACTGTCAGTCAGAGAACGAGTGATGAAGAGTAACCAGGTTACCATCAGTCAGAGAGCGAATGATGATGAGTAACCAGGTTACCGTCAGTCAGAGAGCGAATGATGGTGAGTAACCAGGTTACCGTTAGTCAGAGTACGAGTGATGGAGAGTAACCGGGTTACCGTCAGTCAGAGAGCGAGTGATGGAGAGTAACCGGGTTACCATCAGTCAGAGAGCGGGTGATCGAGAGTAACAAGGACACCGTCAGTCAGAGAGCGAATGATGGTGAGTAACCAGGTTACTGTCAATCAGAGGGCGAGTGATGGAGAGTAACCAGGTTACCGTCAATCAGAGAGCAGGTGATGGAGAGTAACAAGGACACGGTCAATCAGAGAGCGAATGATGGATAGTAACCAGGTTACTGTCAGTCAGAGAGCGAATGATGGTGAGTAACCAGGTTACCGTCAATCAGAGTGTGAGTGATGGTGAGTAACCAGGTTACCGTCAATCAGAGAGCGGGTGATGGAGAGTAACAAGGACACCGTCAATCAGAGAGCGAGTGATGGATTATAACAAGGTTACCGTCAGTCAGAGAGCGAGTGATGGAGAGGAACCGGGTTACCGTCAGTCAGAGAGCGAGTGATGGAGAGTAACCGGGTTACTGTCAATCAGAGAGCGAGTGATGGAGAGTGACCGGGTTACCGTCAGTCAGAGAGCGAGTGATGGAGAGTAACCGGGTTACCGTCAGTCAGAGAGCGAGTGATGGAGAGTAACCGGGTTACCGTCAATCAGAGAGCGAGCGATGGAGAGTAACCGGGTTACCGTCAGTCAGAGAGCGAGTGATGGAGAGAAACCGGGTTACCGTCAGTCAGAGAGCGAGTGATGGAGAGTAACCGGGTTACCGTCAGTCAGAGAGCGAGTGATGGAGAGTAACCGGGTTACCGTCAATCAGAGAGCGATTGATGGACAGTAACCAGGTTACCGTCAATCAGAGAGCGAGCGATGGAGAGTAACCGGGTTACTGTCAGTCAGAGAACGAGTGATGAAGAGTAACCAGGTTACCATCAGTCAGAGAGCGAATGATGATGAGTAACCAGGTTACCGTCAGTCAGAGAGCGAATGATGGTGAGTAACCAGGTTACCGTTATTCAGAGTACGAGTGATGGAGAGTAACCGGGTTACCGTCAGTCAGAGAGCGAGTGATGGAGAGTAACCGGGTTACCATCAGTCAGAGAGCGGGTGATCGAGAGTAACAAGGACACCGTCAGTCAGAGAGCGAATGATGGTGAGTCACCAGGTTACTGTCAATCAGAGTGCGAGTGATGGAGAGTAACCAGGTTACCGTCAATCAGAGAGCAGGTGATGGAGAGTAACAAGGACACGGTCAATCAGAGAGCGAATGATGGATAGTAACCAGGTTACTGTCAGTCAGAGAGCGAATGATGGTGAGTAACCAGGTTACCGTCAATCACAGTGTGAGTGATGGAGAGTAACCAGGTTACCGTCAATCAGAGAGCGGGTGATGGAGAGTGACAAGGACACCGTCAATCAGAGAGCGAGTGATGGATTATAACAAGGTTACCGTCAGTCAGAGAGCGAGTGATGGAGAGGAACCGGGTTACCGTCAGTCAGAGAGCGAGTGATGGAGAGTAACCGGGTTACTGTCAATCAGAGAGCGAGTGATGGAGAGTGACCGGGTTACCGTCAGTCAGAGAGCGAGTGATGGAGAGTAACCGGGTTACCGTCAGTCAGAGAGCGAGTGATGGAGAGTAACCGGGTTACCGTCAATCAGAGAGCGAGCGATGGAGAGTAACCGGGTTACTGTCAGTCAGAGAACGAGTGATGAAGAGTAACCAGGTTACCATCAGTCAGAGAGCGAATGATGATGAGTAACCAGGTAACCATCAGTCAGAGAACGAATGATGGTGAGTAACCAGGTAACCGTCAATCAGAGTGCGAGTGATGGTGAGTAACCGGGTTACTGTCACTCAGAGAGCGAGTGATGGAGAGTAACCGGGTTACTGTCAGTCAGAGAGAGAGTGATGGACAGTAACTAGGTTACCGTCAATCAGAGAGGGGGTGATGGAGAGTAACCGGGTTACTGTCAATCATAGAGCGAGTGATGGAGAGTGACCGGGTTACCGTCAGTCAGAGAGCGAGTGATGGAGAGTAACCAGGTTACCGTCAATCAGAGAGGGGTTGATGGAGAGTAACCGGGTTACTGTCAGTCAGAGAGCGAGTGATGGAAAGTAACCAGGTTACCGTCAATCAGAGAGTGAGTGATGGAGAGTAACCGGGTTACCGTCAGTCAGAGAGCGAGTGATGGAGAGTAACCGGGTTACCGTCAATCAGAGAGCGAGTGATGGACAGTAACCGGGTTACCGTCAGTCAGAGAGCGAGTGATGGAGAGTAACCAGGTTACCGTCAGTCAGTGTGCGAGTGATGGACAGTAACCAGGTTACCGTCAATCAGAGAGCGAGCGATGGAGAGTAACCGGGTTACTGTCAGTCAGAGAACGAGTGATGAAGAGTAACCAGGTTACCATCAGTCAGAGAGCGAATGATGATGAGTAACCAGTTTACCATCAGTCAGAGAGCGAATGATAGAGAGAAAGCAGGTTACCTTCAGTCAGAGAGCGAGTGATGGAGAGTAAACAGGTTACCGTCAGTCAGAGAGCGAATGATGGTGAGTAACCAGGTTACCGTTAATCAGATTACGAGTGATGGAGAGTAACCGGGTTAGCGTCAGTCAGAGAGCGAGTGATGGAGAGTAACCGGGTTACCGTCAGTCAGAGAGCGAGTGATGGAGAGTAACCGGGTTACCGTCAGTCAGAGAGCGAGTGATGGAGAGTAACCGGGATACCGTCAGTCAGAGAGCGAGTGATGGAGAGAAACCGGGTTACCGTCAGTCAGAGAGCGAGTGATGGAGAGTAACCGGGTTACCGTCAGTCAGAGAGCGAGCGATGGAGAGTAACCGGGTTACCGTCAATCAGAGAGCGAATGATGGTGAGTAACCAGGTTACTGTCAATCAGAGTGCGAGTGATGGAGAGTACCCAGGTTACCGTCAATCAGAGAGCGGGTGATGGAGAGTAACAAGGACACCGTCAATCAGAGAGCGCGTGATGGATAGTAACCAGGTTACCAGCAGTCAGAGAGTGAGTGTTGATGAGTAACCAGGTTACCGTCAGTCAGAGAGCGAATGATGGTGAGTAACCAGGTAACCGTCAATCAGAGTGCGAGTGATGGTGAGTAACCGGGTTACTGTCACTCAGAGAGCGAGTGATGGAGAGTAACCGGGTTACTGTCAGTCATAGAGCGAGTGATGGAGAGTAACCAGGTTACCGTCAATCAGAGAGGGGTTGATGGAGAGTAACCGGGTTACTGTCAGTCAGAGAGCGAGTGATGGACAGTAACCAGGTTACCGTCAATCAGAGAGCGAGTGATGGAGAGTAACCGGGTTACCGTCAGTCAGAGAGCGAGTGATGGAGAGTAACCAGGTTACCGTCAATCAGAGAGCGAGTGATGGAGAGTAACTGGGTTACCGTCAGTCTGAGAGTGAGTGATGGACAGTAACCAGGTTACTGTCAGTCAGAGAGCGAGTGATGGAGAGTAACCGGGTTAACGTCAGTCAGAGACCGAGTGATGGACTGTAACCAGGTTACCGTCAATCATAGAGCGAGTGATGGAGAGTAACCGGGTTACTGTCAGTCAGAGAACGAGTGTTGGAGAGTAACCGGGTTACTGACAATCAGCGAGCGAGTGATGGAGAGTAACCAGGTTACCGTCAATCAGAGTGCGAGTGATGGAGAGTAGCCAGGTTACTGTCAATCAGAGAGCCAGCGATGGAGAGTAACCGGGTTACTGTCAGTTGGAGAACGAGTGATGGAGAGTAACCAGGTTACCATAAGTCAGAGAGCGAATGATGGAGAGTAACCAGGTTACCGTCAATCCGAGAGCGAGTGATGGAGAGTAACCGGGTTACTGTCAGTCAGAGAACGAGTGATGGAGAGTAACCAGGTTACCATCAGTCAGAGAGCGAATGATGGAAAGTAACCAGGTTACCGTCAGTCAGAGAGCGAGTGATGGAGAGTAACCAGGTTACCGTCAATCAGAGAGCGAGTGATGGAGAGTAACCGGGTTACCGTCAATCAGAGAGCGAGTGATGGAGAGTAACCGGGTTACTGTCAGTCAGAGAGCGAGTGATGGAGAGTAACCGGGTTACTGTCAATCAGAGAGCGAGTGATGGAGAGTGAAAAGGTTACCGTCAGTCAGAGAGCGAGTGATGGAGAGTAATCAGGTTACCGTCAATCAGAGAGGGGGTGATGGAGAGTAACCGGGTTACTGTCAGTCAGAGAGCGAGTGATGGACAGTTACCAGGTTACCGTCAATCAGAGAGCGAGTGATGGAGAGTAACCGGGTTAACGTCAGTCAGAGACCGAGTGATGGACAGTAACCAGGTTACCGTCAATCAGAGAGCGAGTGATGGAGAGTAACCAGGTTACCGTCAATCAGAGAGCGAGTGATGGACAGTAACCGGGTTACCGTCAGTCAGAGAGCGAGTGATGGAGAGTAACCGGGTTACCGTCAGTCAGAGAGCTACTGATGGACAGTAACCAGGTTACTGTCAGTCAGAGAACGAGTGATGGAGAGTAACCGGGTTACTGTCAATCAGCGAGCGAGTGATGGAGAGTAATCAGGTTACCGTCAATCAGCGAGCGAAAGATTTAGAGTAACCAGGTTACCGTCAATCAGAGAGCGAGGGATGGAGAGTAACCGGGTTACTGTCAGTCAGAGAACGAGTGATGGAGAGTAACCAGGTTACCATCAGTCAGAGAGCGAATGATGGAGAGTAACCAGGTTACAGACAATCCAAGAGCGAGTGATGGAGAGTAATCGGGTTACTGTCAGTCAGAGAACGAGTGATGGAGAGTAACCAGGTTACCATCAGTCAGAGAGCGAATGATGGAGAGTAACCAGGTTACCGTCAGTCAGAGAGCGAGTGATGGAGAGTAACCAGGTTACCATCAGTCAGAGAGCGAATGATGGTGAGTAACCAGGTTACCGTCAATCAGAGAGCGAGTGATGGACAGTAACCGGGTTACCGTCAGTCAGAGAGCGAGTGATGGAGAGTAACCGGGTTACCGTCAGTCAGAGAGCTACTGATGGACAGTAACCAGGTTACTGTCAGTCAGAGAACGAGTGATGGAGAGTAACCGGGTTACTGTCAATCAGCGAGCGAGTGATGGAGAGTAATCAGGTTACCGTCAATCAGCGAGTGAGTGATTTATAGTAACCAGGTTACCGTCAATCAGAGTGCGAGGGATGGAGAGTAACCGGGTTACTGTCAGTCAGAGAACGAGTGATGGAGAGTAACCAGGTTACCGTCAATCAGAGTGCGAGTGATGGAGAGTAACCGGGTTACCGTCAGTCAGAGTGCGAGTGATGGAGAGTAACCGGGGTACCGTCAATCATAGAGCGAGTGATGGAGAGTAATCGGGTTACCGTCAATCAGAGTGCGAGTGATGGAGAGTAACCAGGTTACCGTCAATCAGAGAGCGAGTGATGGAGAGTAACCGGGTTACCGTCAGTCAGAGTGCGAGTGATGGAGAGTAACCAGGTTACCGTCAATCAGAGTGCGAGTGATGGAGAGTAACCGGGGTACCGTCAGTCAGAGAGTGAGTGATGGACAGTAACCAGGTTACTGTCAGTCAGAGAGCGAGTGATGGAGAGTAACCGGGTTAACGTCAGTCAGAGAACGAGTGTTGGAGAGTAACCAGGTTACTGTCAGTCAGAGAGCGAGTGATGGACAGTAACCAGGTTACTGTCAGTCAGAGAGCGAGTGATGGAGAGTAACCGGGTTACCGTCAATCATAGAGCGAGTGATGGAGAGTAATCGGGTTACTGTCAGTCAGAGAACGAGTGTTGGAGAGTAACCAGGTTACTGTCAGTCAGAGAGCGAGTGATGGACAGTAACCAGGTTACTGTCAGTCAGAGAGCGAGTGATGGAGAGTAACCGGGTTACTGACAATCAGCGAGCGAGTGATGGAGAGTAACCAGGTTACCGTCAATCAGAGAGCGAGTGATGGAGAGTAACCAGGTTACCGTCAATCAGAGAGCGAGCGATGGAGAGTAACCGGGTTACTGTCAGTTGGAGAACGAGTGATGGAGAGTAACCAGGTTACCATAAGTCAGAGAGCGAATGATGGAGAGTAACCAGGTTACCGTCAATCCGAGAGCGAGTGATGGAGAGTAACCGGGTTACTGTCAGTCAGAGAACGAGTGATGGAGAGTAACCAGGTTACCATCAGTCAGAGAGCGAATGATGGAGAGTAACCAGGTTACCGTCAGTCAGAGAGCGAGTGATGGAGAGTAACCGGGTTACCGTCAATCAGAGAGCGAGTGATGGAGAGGAACCGGGTTACTGTCAGTCAGAGAGCGAGTGATGGAGAGTAACCGGGTTACTGTCAGTCAGAGAGCGAATGATGGAGAGTGACAAGGTTACCGTCAGCAGAGAGCGAGTGATGGAGAGTAATCAGGTTACCGTCAATCAGAGAGGGGGTGATGGAGAGTAACCGGGTTACTGTCAGTCAGAGAGCGAGTGATGGACAGTAACCAGGTTACCGTCAATCAGAGAGCGAGTGATGGAGAGTAACCGGGTTAACGTCAGTCAGAGACCGAGTGATGGACAGTAACCAGGTTACCGTCAATCAGAGAGCGAGTGATGGAGAGTAACCAGGTTACCGTCAATCAGAGAGCGAGTGATGGACAGTAACCGGGTTACCGTCAGTCAGAGAGCTACTGATGGACAGTAACCAGGTTACTGTCAGTCAGAGAACGAGTGATGGAGAATAACCGGGTTACTGTCAATCAGCGAGCGAGTGATGGAGAGTAATCAGGTTACCGACAATCAGAGAGCGAGTGATTTAGAGTAACTAGGTTAGCGTCAATCAGAGAGCGAGGGATGGAGAGTAACCGGGTTACTGTCAGTCAGAGAACGAGTGATGGAGAGTAACCAGGTTACCATCAGTCAGAGAGCGAATGATGGAGAGTAACCTAGTTACCGTCAATCCGAGAGCGAGTGATGGAGAGTAACCGGGTTACTGTCAGTCAGAGAACGAGTGATGGAGAGTAACCAGGTTACCATCAGTCAGAGAGAGAATGATGGAGAGTAACCAGGTTACCGTCAGTCAGAGAGCGAGTGATGGAGAGTAACCAGGTTACCATCAGTCAGAGAGAGAATGATGGTGAGTAACCAGTTTACAGTCAATCAGAGTGCGAGTGATGGAGAGTAACCGGGTTAAAGTAAGTCAGAGAGCGAGTGATGGAGAGTAACCAGGTTACCGTCAATCAGAGAGCAGGTCATGAAGAGTAACAAGGACACGGTCAATCAGAGAGCGAATGATGGATAGTAACCAGGTTACTGTCAGTCAGAGAGCGAATGATGGTGAGTAACCAGGTTACCGTCAATCAGAGTGTGAGTGATGGAGAGTAACCAGGTCACCGTCAATCAGAGAGCGGGTGATGGAGAGTAACAAGGACACCGTCAATCAGAGAGTGAGTGATGGATTGTAACAAGGTTACCGTCAGTCAGAGAGCGAGTGATGGAGAGGAACCGGGTTACTGTCAGTCAGAGAGCGAGTGATGGAGAGTAACCGGGTTACTGTCAATCAGAGAGCGAGTGATGGAGAGTGACCGGGTTACCGTCAGTCAGAGAGCGAGTGATGGACAGTAGCCAGTTTACCGTCAATCAGAGAGCGAGTGATGGAGAGTAACCAGGTTACCGTCAATCAGAGAGCGAGTGATGGAGAGTAACCGGGTTACCTTCAGTCAGAGAGTGAGTGATGGACAGTAACCAGGTTACTGTCAGTCAGAGAGCGAGTGATGGAGAGTAACCGGGTTAACGTCAGTCAGAGACCGAGTGATGGACAGTAACCAGGTTACCGTCAATCATAGAGCGAGTGATGGACAGTAACCAGGTTACTGTCAGTCAGAGAGCGAGTGATGGAGAGTAACCGGGTTAACGTCAGTCAGAGACCGAGTGATGGACAGTAACCAGGTTACCGTCAATCATAGAGCGAGTGATGGACAGTAACCAGGTTTCTGTCAGTCAGAGAGCGAGTGATGGAGAGTAACCGGGTTAACGTCAGTCAGAGACCGAGTGATGGACAGTAACCAGGTTACCGTCAATCATAGAGTGAGTGATGGAGAGTAACCGGGTTACTGTCAGTCAGAGAACGAGTGTTGGAGAGTAACCGGGTTACTGACAATCAGCGAGCGAGTGATGGAGAGTAACCAGGTTACCGTCAATCAGAGAACGAGTGATGGAGAGTAACCAGGTTACCGTCAATCAGAGAGCGAGCGATGGAGAGTAACCGGGTTACTGTCAGTCAGAGAACGAGTGATGGAGAGTAACCAGGTTACCATCAGTCAGAGCGCGAGTGATGGAGAGTAACCAGGTTACCGTCAATCCGAGAGCGAGTGATGGAGAGTAACCGGGTTACTGTCAGTCAGAGAACGAGTGATGGAGAGTAACCAGGTTACCATCAGTCAGAGAGCGAATGATGGAGAGTAACCAGGTTACCGTCAGTCAGAGAGCGAGTGATGGAGAGTAACCGGGTTACCGTCAATCAGAGAGCGAGTGATGGAGAGTAACCGGGTTACTGTCAATCAGAGAGCGAGTGATGGAGAGTGACAAGGTTACCGTCAGTCAGAGAGCGAGTGATGGAGAGTAATCAGGTTACCGTCAATCAGAGAGGGGGTGATGGAGAGTAACCGGGTTACTGTCAGTCAGAGAGCGAGTGATGGACAGTAACCAGGTTACCGTCAATCAGAGAGCGAGTGATGGAGAGTAACCGGGTTAGCGTCAGTCAGAGACCGAGTGATGGACAGTAACCAGGTTACCGTCAATCAGAGAGCGAGTGATGGAGAGTAACCAGGTTACCGTCAATCAGAGAGCGAGGGATGGAGAGTAACCGGGTTACCGTCAGTCAGAGAGCTACTGATGGACAGTAACCAGGTTACTGTCAGTCAGAGAACGAGTGATGGAGAGTAACCGGGTTACTGTCAATCAGCGAGCGAGTGATGGAGAGTAATCAGGTTACCGTCAATCAGCGAGCGAGTGATTTAGAGTAACCAGGTTACCGTCAATCAGAGAGCGAGGGATGGAGAGTAACCGGGTTACTGTCAGTCAGAGAACGAGTGATGGAGAGTAACCAGGTTACCATCAGTCAGAGAGTGAATGATGGAGAGTAACCAGGTTACCGTCAATCCGAGAGCGAGTGATGGAGAGTAACCGGGTTACTGTCAGTCAGAGAACGAGTGATGGAGAGTAACCAGGTTACCATCAGTCAGAGAGCAAATGATGATGAGTAACCAGGTAACCATCAGTCAGAGAGCGAATGATGGAGAGTAACCGGGTTACCGTCAGTCAGAGAGCGAGTGATGGAGAGTGACCAGGTTACCGTCAGTCAGAGAGCGAATGATGGTGAGTAAGCAGGTTACCGTTAATCAGAGTACGAGTGATGGAGAGTAACCGGGTTACCGTCAGTCAGAGAGCGAGTGATGGAGAGTAACCGGGTTACCATCAGTCAGAGAGCGGTTGATCGAGAGTAACAAGGACACCGTCAGTCAGAGAGCGAATGATGGTGAGTAACCAGGTTACCGTCAATCAGAGAGCGGGTGATGGAGAGTAACAAGGACACCGTCAATCAGAGAGAGCGTGATGGATAGTAACCAGGTTACTGTCAGTCAGAGAGCGTGTGATGGAGAGTAACCGGGTTACCGTCAGTCAGAGAGCGAGTGATGGAGAGTGACCAGGTTACCGTCAGTCAGAGAGCGAATGATGGTGAGTAACCAGGTTACCGTTAATCAGAGTACGAGTGATGGAGAGTAACCGGGTTACCATCAGTCAGAGAGCGGTTGATCGAGAGTAACAAGGACACCGTTAGTCAGAGAGCGAATGATGGTGAGTAACCAGGTTACTGTCAATCAGAGTGCGAGTGATGGAGAGTAACCAGGTTACCGTCAATCAGAGAGCGGGTGATGGAGAGTAACAAGGACACCGTCAATC
Source organism: Heterodontus francisci (assembly GCF_036365525.1). Classification (NCBI taxonomy): domain Eukaryota; kingdom Metazoa; phylum Chordata; class Chondrichthyes; order Heterodontiformes; family Heterodontidae; genus Heterodontus; species Heterodontus francisci. Next base: position 3,666,372 of record NC_090378.1, on the reverse strand, counting down.
AGAGAGAGCGTGATGGATAGTAACCAGGTTACTGTCAGTCAGAGAGCGAGTGATGGAGAGTAACCGGGTTACCATCAGTCAGAGTGTGAGTGTTGATGAGTAACCAGGTTACCGTCAGTCAGAGAGCGAGTGATGGACAGTAACCAGGTTACCGTCAATCAGAGAGCGAGCGATGGAGAGTAACCGGGTTACTGTCAGTCAGAGAACGAGTGATGAAGAGTAACCAGGTTACCATCAGTCAGAGAGCAAATGATGATGAGTAACCAGGTAACCATCAGTCAGAGAGCGAATGATGGAGAGTAACCGGGTTACCGTCAGTCAGAGAGCGAGTGATGGAGAGTGACCAGGTTACCGTCAGTCAGAGAGCGAATGATGGTGAGTAACCAGGTTACCGTTAATCAGAGTACGAGTGATGGAGAGTAACCGGGTTACCGTCAGTCAGAGAGCGAGTGATGGAGAGTAATCGGGTTACCATCAGTCAGAGAGCGGGTGATCGAGAGTAACAAGGACACCGTCAGTAAGAGAGCGAATGATGGTGAGTAACCAGGTTACTGTCAATCAGAGTGCGAGTGATGGAGAGTAACCAGGTTACCGTCAATCAGAGAGCGGGTGATGGAGAGTAACAAGGACACCGTCAATCAGAGAGAGCGTGATGGATAGTAACCAGGTTACTGTCAGTCAGAGAGCGAGTGATGGAGAGTAACCGGGTTACCATCAGTCAGAGAGTGAGTGTTGATGAGTAACCAGGTTACCGTCATTCAGAGAGCGAGTGATGGTGAGTAACCAGGTTACCGTCATTCAGAGAGTGAAAGATGGTGAGTAACCAGGTAAGGGTCAATCAGAGTGCGAGTGATGGTGAGTAACCGGGTTACTGTCACTCAGAGAGCGAGTGATGGAGAGTAACCGGGTTACTGTCAGTCAGAGAGCGAGTGATGGACAGTAACTAGGTTACCGTCAATCAGAGAGGGGGTGATGGAGAGTAACCGGGTTACTGTCAATCATAGAGCGAGTGATGGAGAGTGACCGGGTTACCGTCAGTCAGAGAGCGACTGATGGAGAGTAACCGGGTTACTGTCAGTCAGAGAGAGAGTGATGGACAGTAACCAGGTTACCGTCAATCAGAGAGCGAGTGATGGAGAGTAACCGGGTTACCATCAGTCAGAGAGCAAGTGATGGAGAGTAACCGGGTTACTGTCAGTCAGAGTGCGAGCGATGGACAGTAACCAGGTTACCGTCAATCAGAGAGCGAGTGATGGAGAGTAACCGGGTTACCGTCAGTCAGAGAGCGAGTGATGGAGAGTAACCGGGTTAACGTCAGTCAGAGACCGAGTGATGGACAGTAACCAGGTTACCGACAATCATGGAGCGAGTGATTGAGAGTAACAAGGTTACCGTCAATCAGAGAGCGAGTGATGGTGAGTAACCGGGTTATCGTCAATCAGAGAGCGGTTGATCGAGAGTAACAAGGACACCGTTAGTCAGAGAGCGAATGATGGTGAGTAACCAGGTTACTGTCAATCAGAGTGCGAGTGATGGAGAGTAACCAGGTTACCGTCAATCAGAGAGCGGGTGATGGAGAGTAACAAGGACACCGTCAATCAGAGAGAGCGTGATGGATAGTAACCAGGTTACTGTCAGTCAGAGAGCGAGTGATGGAGAGTAACCGGGTTACCATCAGTCAGAGTGTGAGTGTTGATGAGTAACCAGGTTACCGTCATTCAGAGAGCGAGTGATGGTGAGTAACCAGGTTACCGTCAGTCAGAGAGTGAATGATGGTGAGTAACCAGGTAAGGGTCAATCAGAGTGCGAGTGATGGTGAGTAACCGGGTTACCGTCAGTCAGAGAGCGAGTGATGGACAGTAACCAGGTTACCGTCAATCAGAGAGCGAGCGATGGAGAGTAACCGGGTTACTGTCAGTCAGAGAACGAGTGATGAAGAGTAACCAGGTTACCATCAGTCAGAGAGCAAATGATGATGAGTAACCAGGTAACCATCAGTCAGAGAGCGAATGATGGAGAGTAACCGGGTTACCGTCAGTCAGAGAGCGAGTGATGGAGAGTGACCAGGTTACCGTCAGTCAGAGAGCGAATGATGGTGAGTAACCAGGTTACCGTTAATCAGAGTACGAGTGATGGAGAGTAACCGGGTTACCGTCAGTCAGAGAGCGAGTGATGGAGAGTAACCGGGTTACCATCAGTCAGAGAGCGGGTGATCGAGAGTAACAAGGACACCGTCAGTAAGAGAGCGAATGATGGTGAGTAACCAGGTTACTGTCAATCAGAGTGCGAGTGATGGAGAGTAACCAGGTTACCGTCAATCAGAGAGCGGGTGATGGAGAGTAACAAGGACACCGTCAATCAGAGAGAGCGTGATGGATAGTAACCAGGTTACTGTCAGTCAGAGAGCGAGTGATGGAGAGTAACCGGGTTACCATCAGTCAGAGAGTGAGTGTTGATGAGTAACCAGGTTACCGTCATTCAGAGAGCGAGTGATGGTGAGTAACCAGGTTACCGTCATTCAGAGAGTGAATGATGGTGAGTAACCAGGTAAGGGTCAATCAGAGTGCGAGTGATGGTGAGTAACCGGGTTACTGTCACTCAGAGAGCGAGTGATGGAGAGTAACCGGGTTACTGTCAGTCAGAGAGCGAGTGATGGACAGTAACTAGGTTACCGTCAATCAGAGAGGGGGTGATGGAGAGTAACCGGGTTACTGTCAATCATAGAGCGAGTGATGGAGAGTGACCGGGTTACCGTCAGTCAGAGAGCTACTGATGGAGAGTAACCGGGTTACTGTCAGTCAGAGAGAGAGTGATGGACAGTAACCAGGTTACCGTCAATCAGAGAGCGAGTGATGGAGAGTAACCGGGTTACCATCAGTCAGAGAGCAAGTGATGGAGAGTAACCGGGTTACTGTCAGTCAGAGTGCGAGCGATGGACAGTAACCAGGTTACCGTCAATCAGAGAGCGAGTGATGGAGAGTAACCGGGTTACCGTCAGTCAGAGAGCGAGTGATGGAGAGTAACCGGGTTAACGTCAGTCAGAGACCGAGTGATGGACAGTAACCAGGTTACCGACAATCATGGAGCGAGTGATTGAGAGTAACAAGGTTACCGTCAATCAGAGAGCGAGTGATGGTGAGTAACCGGGTTATCGTCAATCAGAGAGCGAGTGATGGAGAGTAACCGGGTTACTGTCAATCAGAGAGCGAGTGATGGAGAGTAACAAGGTTACCGTCAATCAGAGAGGGGGTGATGGAGAGTAACCGGGTTACTGTCAGTCAGAGAGCGAGTGATGGACAGTAACCAGGTTACCGTCAATCAGAGAGCGAGTGATGGAGAGTAACCGGGTTAACGTCAGTCAGAGACCGTGTGATGGACAGTAACCAGGTTACCGTCAATCAGAGAGCGAGTGATGGAGAGTAACCAGGTTACCGTCAATCAGAGAGCGAGTGATGGACAGTAACCGGGTTACCGTCAGTCAGAGAGCGAGTGATGGAGAGTAACCGGGTTACCGTCAGTCAGAGAGCTACTGATGGACAGTAACCAGGTTACTGTCAGTCAGAGAACGAGTGATGGAGAGTAACCGGGTTACTGTCAATCAGCGAGCGAGTGATGGAGAGTAATCAGGTTACCGTCAATCAGCGAGCGAAAGATTTAGAGTAACCAGGTTACCGTCAATCAGAGAGCGAGGGATGGAGAGTAACCGGGTTACTGTCAGTCAGAGAACGAGTGATGGAGAGTAACCAGGTTACCATCAGTCAGAGAGCGAATGATGGAGAGTAACCAGGTTACAGACAATCCAAGAGCGAGTGATGGAGAGTAATCGGGTTACTGTCAGTCAGAGAACGAGTGATGGAGAGTAACCAGGTTACCATCAGTCAGAGAGCGAATGATGGAGAGTAACCAGGTTACCGTCAGTCAGAGAGCGAGTGATGGAGAGTAACCAGGTTACCATCAGTCAGAGAGCGAATGATGGTGAGTAACCAGGTTACAGTCAATCAGAGTGCGAGTGATGGAGAGTAAACGGGTTAACGTAAGTCAGAGAGCGAGTGATGGAGAGTAACCAGGTTACCGTCAATCAGAGAGCAGGTGATGGAGAGTAACAAGGACACGGTCAATCAGAGAGCGAATGATGGATAGTAACCAGGTTACTGTCAGTCAGAGAGCGAATGATGGTGAGTAACCAGGTTACCGTCAATCAGAGTGTGAGTGATGGAGAGTAACCAGGTTACCGTCAATCAGAGAGCGGGTGATGGAGAGTAACAAGGACACCGTCAATCAGAGAGCGAGTGATGGATTGTAACAAGGTTACCGTCAGTCAGAGAGCGAGTGATGGAGATGAACCGGGTTACTGTCAGTCAGAGAGCGAGTGATGGAGAGTAACCGGGTTACTGTCAATCAGAGAGCGAGTGATGGAGAGTGACCGGGTTACCGTCAGTCAGAGAGCGAGTGATGGACAGTAGCCAGGTTACCGTCAATCAGAGAGCGAGTGATGGAGAGTAACCGGGTTACCGTCAATCAGAGAGCCAGTGATGGACAGTAACCGGGTTACCGTCATTCAGAGAGTGAATGATGGTGAGTAACCAGGTAAGGGTCAATCAGAGTGCGAGTGATGGTGAGTAACCGGGTTACTGTCACTCAGAGAGCGAGTGATGGAGAGTAACCGGGTTACTGTCAGTCAGAGAGCGAGTGATGGACAGTAACTAGGTTACCGTCAATCAGAGAGGGGGTGATGGAGAGTAACCGGGTTACTGTCAATCATAGAGCGAGTGATGGAGAGTGACCGGGTTACCGTCAGTCAGAGAGCGACTGATGGAGAGTAACCGGGTTACTGTCAGTCAGAGAGAGAGTGATGGACAGTAACCAGGTTACCGTCAATCAGAGAGCGAGTGATGGAGAGTAACCGGGTTACCATCAGTCAGAGAGCAAGTGATGGAGAGTAACCGGGTTACTGTCAGTCAGAGTGCGAGCGATGGACAGTAACCAGGTTACCGTCAATCAGAGAGCGAGTGATGGAGAGTAACCGGGTTACCGTCAGTCAGAGAGCGAGTGATGGAGAGTAACCGGGTTAACGTCAGTCAGAGACCGAGTGATGGACAGTAACCAGGTTACCGACAATCATGGAGCGAGTGATTGAGAGTAACAAAGTTACCGTCAATCAGAGAGCGAGTGATGGAGAGTAACCGGGTTATCGTCAATCAGAGAGCGAGTGATGGAGAGTAACCGGGTTACTGTCAATGAGAGAGCGAGTGATGGAGAGTAACCAGGTTACCGTCAATCAGAGAGGGGGTGATGGAGAGTAACCGGGTTACTGTCAGTCAGAGAGCGAGTGATGGACAGTAACCAGGTTACCGTCAATCAGAGAGCGAGTGATGGAGAGTAACCGGGTTAACGTCAGTCAGAGACCGTGTGATGGACAGTAACCAGGTTACCGTCAATCAGAGAGCGAGTGATGGGGAGTAACCAGGTTACCGTCAATCAGAGAGCGAGTGATGGACAGTAACCGGGTTACCGTCAGTCAGAGAGCGAGTGATGGACAGTAACCGGGTTACCGTCAGTCAGAGAGCTACTGATGGACAGTAACCAGGTTACTGTCAGTCAGAGAACGAGTGATGGAGAGTAACCGGGTTACTGTCAATCAGCGAGCGAGTGATGGAGAGTAATCAGGTTACCGTCAATCAGCGAGCGAAAGATTTAGAGTAACCAGGTTACCGTCAATCAGAGAGCGAGGGATGGAGAGTAACCGGGTTACTGTCAGTCAGAGAACGAGTGATGGAGAGTAACCAGGTTACCATCAGTCAGAGAGCGAATGATGGAGAGTAACCAGGTTACAGTCAATCCAAGAGCGAGTGATGGAGAGTAATCGGGTTACTGTCAGTCAGAGAACGAGTGATGGAGAGTAACCAGGTTACCATCAGTCAGAGAGCGAATGATGGAGAGTAACCAGGTTACCGTCAGTCAGAGAGCGAGTGATGGAGAGTAACCAGGTTACCATCAGTCAGAGAGCGAATGATGGTGAGTAACCAGGTTACAGTCAATCAGAGTGCGAGTGATGGAGAGTAAACGGGTTAACGTAAGTCAGAGAGCGAGTGATGGAGAGTAACCAGGTTACCGTCAATCAGAGAGCAGGTGATGGAGAGTAACAAGGACACGGTCAATCAGAGAGCGAATGATGGATAGTAACCAGGTTACTGTCAGTCAGAGAGCGAATGATGGTGAGTAACCAGGTTACCGTCAATCAGAGTGTGAGTGATGGAGAGTAACCAGGTTACCGTCAATCAGAGAGCGGGTGATGGAGAGTAACAAGGACACCGTCAATCAGAGAGCGAGTGATGGATTGTAACAAGGTTACCGTCAGTCAGAGAGCGAGTGATGGAGATGAACCGGGTTACTGTCAGTCAGAGAGCGAGTGATGGAGAGTAACCGGGTTACTGTCAATCAGAGAGCGAGTGATGGAGAGTGACCGGGTTACCGTCAGTCAGAGAGCGAGTGATGGACAGTAGCCAGGTTACCGTCAATCAGAGAGCGAGTGATGGAGAGTAACCGGGTTACCGTCAATCAGAGAGCCAGTGATGGACAGTAACCGGGTTACCGTCAGTCAGAGAGCGAGTGATGGAGAGTAACCGGGTTACCGTCAGTCAGAGAGCGAGTGCTGGACAGTAACCAGGTTACCGTCAATCAGAGAGCGAGCGATGGAGAGTAACCGGGTTACCGTCAGTCAGAGAGCGAGTGATGGAGAGTAACCAGGTTACCGTCAATCAGAGAGCGAGTGATGGAGAGTAACCAGGTTACCGTCAATCAGAGAGCGAGCGATGGAGAGTAACCGGGTTACTGTCAGTCAGAGAACGAGTGATGAAGAGTAACCAGGTTACCATCAGTCAGAGAGCAAATGATGATGAGTAACCAGGTAACCATCAGTCAGAGAGCGAATGATGGAGAGTAACCGGGTTACCGTCAGTCAGAGAGCGAGTGATGGAGAGTGACCAGGTTACCGTCAGTCAGAGAGCGAATGATGGTGAGTAACCAGGTTACCGTTAATCAGAGTACGAGTGATGGAGAGTAACCGGGTTACCGTCAGTCAGAGAGCGAGTGATGGAGAGTAACTGGGTTACCATCAGTCAGAGAGCGGGTGATCGAGAGTAACAAGGACACCGTCAGTCAGAGAGCGAATGATGGTGAGTAACCAGGTTACTGTCAATCAGAGTGCGAGTGATGGAGAGTAACCAGGTTACCGTCAATCAGAGAGCGGGTGATGGAGAGTAACAAGGACACCGTCAATCAGAGAGAGCGTGATGGATAGTAACCAGGTTACTGTCAGTCAGAGAGCGAGTGATGGAGAGTAACCGGGTTACCATCAGTCAGAGAGTGAGTGTTGATGAGTAACCAGGTTACCGTCATTCAGAGTGCGAGTGATGGTGAGTAACCGGGTTACTGTCACTCAGTGAGCGAGTGATGGAGAGTAACCGGGTTACTGTCAGTCAGAGAGCGAGTGATGGACAGTAACTAGGTTACCGTCAATCAGAGAGGGGGTGATGGAGAGTAACCGGGTTACTGTCAATCATAGAGCGAGTGATGGAGAGTGACCGGGTTACCGTCAGTCAGAGAGCGACTGATGGAGAGTAACCGGGTTACTGTCAGTCAGAGAGGGAGTGATGGACAGTAACCAGGTTACCGTCAATCAGAGAGCGAGTGATGGAGAGTAACCGGGTTACCATCAGTCAGAGAGCGAGTGATGGAGAGTAACCGGGTTACTGTCAGTCAGAGTGCGAGCGATGGACAGTAACCAGGTTACCGTCAATCAGAGAGCGAGTGATGGAGAGTAACCGGGTTACCGTCAGTCAGAGAGCGAGTGATGGAGAGTAACCGGGTTACTGTCAGTCAGAGAGCGAGTGATGGAGAGTAACCGGGTTAACGTCAGTCAGAGACCGAGTGATGGACAGTAACCAGGTTACCGACAATCATGGAGCGAGTGATGAAGAGTAACCAGGTTACCGTCAATCAGAGAGCGAGTGATGGAGAGTAACCGGGTTATCGTCAATCAGAGAGCGAGTGATGGAGAGTAACCGGGTTACCGTCAATCAGAGAGCGAGTGATGGAGAGTAACCGGGTTATTGTCCATCAGAGAGCGAGTGATGGAGAGTGACAAGGTTACCGTCAGTCAGAGAGCGAGTGATGGAGAGTAACCAGGTTGCCGTCAATCAGAGAGGGGGTGATGGAGAGTAACCGGGTTACTGTCAGTCAGAGAGCGAGTGATGGACAGTAACCAGGTAACCGTCAATCAGAGAGCGAGTGATGGAGAGTAACCGGGTTAACGTCAGTCAGAGACCGAGTGATGGACAGTAACCAGGTTACCGTCAATCAGAGAGCGAGTGTTGGAGAGTAACCAGGTTACCGTCAATCAGAGAGCGAGTGATGGAGAGTAACCGGGTTACCGTCAGTCAGAGAGCGAGTGATGGAGAGTAACCGGGTTACCATCAGTCAGAGAGCGAGTGATGGAGAGTAATCAGGTTACCGTCAATCAGCGAGCGAGTGATTTAGAGTAACCAGGTTACCGTCAATCAGAGAGCGAGGGATGGAGAGTAACCGGGTTACTGTCAGTCAGAGAACGAGTGATGGAGAGTAACCAGGTTACCATCAGTCAGAGAGCGAATGATGGAGAGTAACCAGGTTACCGTCAATCCGAGAGCGAGTGATGGAGAGTAACCGGGTTACTGTCAGTCAGAGAACGAGTGATGGAGAGTAACCAGGTTCCCATCAGTCAGAGAGCGAATGATGGAGAGTAACCAGGTTACCGTCAGTCAGAGAACGAGTGATGGAGAGTAACCAGGTTACCATCAGTCAGAGAGCGAATGATGGTGAGTTACCAGGTTACAGTCAATCAGAGTGCGAGTGATGGAGAGTAACCGGGTTAACGTAAGTCAGAGAGCGAGTGATGGAGAGTAACAAGGACACCGTCAATCAGAGAGCGAGTGATGGATTGTAACAAGGTTACCGTCAGTCAGAGAGCTAGTGATGGAGAGGAACCGGGTTACTGTCAGTCAGAGAGCGAGTGATGGAGAGTAACCGTGTTACTGTCAATCAGAGAGCGAGTGATGTAGAGTGACCGGGTTACCGTCAGTCAGAGAGCGAGTGATGGACAGTAGCCAGGTTACCGTCAATCAGAGAGCGAGTGATGGAGAGTAACCGGGTTACCGTCAATCAGAGAGCGAGTGATGGACAGTAACCGGGTTACCGTCAGTCAGAGAGCGAGTGATGGAGAGTAACCGGGTTACCGTCAGTCAGAGAGCGAGTGATGGACAGTAACCAGGTTACCGTCAATCAGAGAGCGAGCGATGGAGAGTAACCGGGTTACTGTCAGTCAGAGAACGAGTGATGAAGAGTAACCAGGTTACCATCAGTCAGAGAGCGAATGATGATGAGTAACCAGGTAACCATCAGTCAGAGAGCGAATGATGGAGAGTAACCGGGTTACCGTTAATCGGAGTACGAGTGATGGAGAGTAACCGGGTTACCGTCAGTCAGAGAGCGAGTGATGGAGAGTAACCGGGTTACCATCAGTCAGAGAGCGGGTGATGGAGAGTAACAATGACACCGTCAGTCAGAGAGCGAATGATGGTGAGTAACCAGGTTACTGTCAATCAGAGTGCGAGTGATGGAGAGTAACCAGGTTACCGTCAATCAGAGAGCGGGTGATGGAGAGTAACAAGGACACCGTCAATCAGAGAGAGCGTGATGGATAGTAACCAGGTTACTGTCAGTCAGAGAGCGAGTGATGGAGAGTAACCGGGTTACCATCAGTCAGAGAGTGAGTGTTGATGAGTAACCAGGTTACCGTCATTCAGAGAGCGAGTGATGGTGAGTAACCAGGTTACCGTCAGTCAGAGAGCGAATGATGGTGAGTAACCCGGTAAGGGTCAATCAGAGTGCGAGTGATGGTGAGTAACCGGGTTACTGTCACTCAGAGAGCGAGTGATGGAGAGTAACCGGGTTACTGTCAGTCAGAGAGCGAGTGATGGACAGTAACTAGGTTACCGTCAATCAGAGAGGGGGTGATGGAGAGTAACCGGGTTACTGTCAATCATAGAGCGAGTGATGGAGAGTGACCGGGTTACCGTCAGTCAGAGAGCGACTGATGGAGAGTAACCGGGTTACTGTCAGTCAGAGAGAGAGTGATGGACAGTAACCAGGTTACCGTCAATCAGAGAGCGAGTGATGGAGAGTAACCGGGTTACCATCAGTCAGATAGCGAGTGATGGAGAGTAACCGGGTTACCGTCAATCCGAGAGCGAGTGATGGAGAGTAGCCGGGTTACTGTCAGTCAGAGAACGAGTGATGGAGAGTAACCAGGTTACCATCAGTCAGAGAGCGAATGATGGAGAGTAACCAGGTTACCGTCAGTCAGAGAGCGAGTGATGGAGAGTAACCAGGTTACCATCAGTCAGAGAGCGAATGATGGTGAGTAACCAGGTTACCGAAAATCAGAGTGCGAGTGATGGAGAGTAACCGGGTTACTGTCAGTCAGAGAGCGAGTGATGGAGAGTAACCAGGTTACCGTCAATCAGAGAGCAGGTGATGGAGAGTAACAAGGACACAGTCAATCAGAGAGCGAATGATGGAGCGTAACCGGGTTACTGTCAGTCAGAGAGCGAGTGATGGAGAGTAACCAGGTTACCGTCAATCAGAGAGCAGGTGATGGAGAGAAACAAGGACACGGTCAATCAGAGAGCGAATGATGGAGAGTAACCGGGTTACTGTCAGTCAGAGTGCGAATGATGGTGAGTAACCAGGTTACCGTCAATCAGAGTGTGAGTGATGGAGAGTAACCAGGTTACCGTCAATCAGAGAGCGGGTGATGGAGAGTAACAAGGACACCGTCAATCAGAGAGCGAGTGATGGATAGTAACCAGGTTACCGTCATTCAGAGAGCGAGTGATGGTGAGTAACCAGGTTACCGTCAGTCAGAGAGCGAATGATGGTGAGTAACAAGGTAACCGTCAATCAGAGTGCGAGTGATGGAGAGTAACCGGGTTACTGTCAGTCAGAGAACGAGTGATGGAGAGTAACCAGGTTCCCATCAGTCAGAGAGCGAATGATGGAGAGTAACCAGGTTACCGTCAGTCAGAGAGCGAGTGATGGAGAGTAACCAGGTTACCATCAGTCAGAGAGCGAATGATGGTGAGTTACCAGGTTACAGTCAATCAGAGTGCGAGTGATGGAGAGTAACCGGGTTAACGTAAGTCAGAGAGCGAGTGATGGTGAGTAACCAGGTTACCGTCAATCAGAGTGTGAGTGATGGAGAGTAACCAGGTTACCGTCAATCAGAGAGCGGGTGATGGAGAGTAACAAGGACACCGTCAATCAGAGAGCGAGTGATGGATTGTAACAAGGTTACCGTCAGTCAGAGAGCGAGTGATGGAGAGGAACCGGGTTACTGTCAGTCAGAGAGCGAGTGATGGAGAGTAACCGGGTTACTGTCAATCAGAGAGCGAGTGATGGAGAGTGACCGGGTTACCGTCAGTCAGAGAGCGAGTGATGGACAGTAGCCAGGTTACCGTCAATCAGAGAGCGAGTGATGGAGAGTAACCGGGTTACCGTCAGTCAGAGAGCGAGTGATGGAGAGGAACCGGGTTACTGTCAGTCAGAGAGCGAGTGATGGACAGTAACTAGGTTACCGTCAATCAGAGAGGGGGTGATGGAGAGTAACCGGGTTACTGTCAGTCAGAGAGAGAGTGATGGACAGTAACCAGGTTACCGTCAATCAGAGAGCGAGTGATGGAGAGTAACCGGGTTACCATCAGTCAGAGAGCGAGTGATGGAGAGTAACCGGGTTACTGTCAGTCAGAGTGCGAGCGATGGACAGTAACCAGGTTACCGTCAATCAGAGAGCGAGTGATGGAGAGTAACCGGGTTACCGTCAGTCAGAGAGCGAGTGATGGAGAGTAACCGGGTTACTGTCAATCAGAGAGCGAGTGATGGAGAGTGACAAGGTTACCGTCAGTCAGAGAGCGAGTGATGGAGAGTAACCAGGTTACCGTCAATCAGAGAGGGGTTGATGGAGAGTAACCGGGTTACTGTCAGTCAGAGAGCGAGTGATGGAAAGTAACCAGGTTACCGTCAATCAGAGAGCGAGTGATGGAGAGTAACCGGGTTACCGTCAGTCAGAGAGCGAGTGATGGAGAGTAACCGGGTTACCGTCAATCAGAGAGCGAGTGATGGAGAGTAACCGGGTTACCGTCAGGCAGAGAGCGAGTGATGGACAGTAACCAGGTTACTGTCAGTCAGAGAGCGAGTGATGGAGAGTTACCGGGTTAACGTCAGTCAGAGACCGAGTGATGGACAGTAACCAGGTTACCGACAATCATGGAGCGAGTGATGGAGAGTAACCAGGTTACCGTCAATCAGAGAGCGAGTGATGGAGAGTAACCTGGTTATCGTCAATCAGAGAGCGAGTGATGGAGAGTAACCGGGTTACCGTCAATCAGAGAGCGAGTGATGGAGAGTAACCGGGTTACTGTCCATCAGAGAGCGAGGGATGGAGAGTGACAAGGTAACCGTCAGTCAGAGAGCGAGTGATGGAGAGTAACCAGGTTGCCGTCAATCAGAGAGGGGGTGATGGAGAGTACCCGGGTTACCGTCAATCAGAGAGCGAGCGATGGAGAGTAACCGGGTTACTGTCCATCAGAGAGCGAGTGATGGAGAGTGACAAGGTTACCGTCAGTCAGAGAGCGAGTGATGGAGAGTAACCAGGTTGCCGTCAATCAGAGAGCGAGTGATGGACAGTAACCAGGTTACCGTCAATCAGAGAGCGAGTGTTGGAGAGTAACCAGGTTACCGTCAATCAGAGAGTGAGTGATGGACAGTAACCAGGTTACCGTCAGTCAGAGAGCGAGTGATGGAGAGTAACCGGGTTACCGTCAGTCAGAGAGCGAGTGATGGACAGTAACCAGGTTACTGTCAGTCAGAGAACGAGTGATGGAGAGTAACCGGGTTACTGTCAATCAGCGAGCGAGTGATGGAGAGTAATCAGGTTACCGTCAATCAGCGAGCGAGTGATTTAGAGTAACCAGATTACCGTCAATCAGAGAGCGAGTGATGGCCAGTAACCAGGTTACTGTCAGTCAGAGAGCGAGTGATGGAGAGTAACCGGGTTAACGTCAGTCAGAGACCGAGTGATGGACAGTAACCAGGTTACCGACAATCATGGAGCGAGTGATGGAGAGTAACCAGGTTATCGTCAATCAGAGTGCGAGTGATGGAGAGTAACCTGGTTATCGTCAATCAGAGTGCGAGTGATGGAGAGTAACCGAGTTACCGTCAATCAGAGAGCGAGTGATGGAGAGTAACCGGGTTACTGTCCATCAGAGAGCGAGGGATGGAGAGTGACAAGGTTACCGTCAGTCAGAGAGCGAGTGATGGAGAGTAACCAGGTTGCCGTCAGTCAGAGAGGGGGTGATGGAGAGTACCCGGGTTACCGTCAATCAGAGAGCGAGTGATGGAGAGTAACCGGGTTACTGTCCATCAGAGAGCGAGTGATGGAGAGTAACCAGGTTGCCGTCAATCAGAGAGCGAGTGATGGACAGTAACCAGGTTACCGTCAATCAGAGAGCGAGTGTTGGAGAGTAACCAGGTTACCGTCAATCAGAGAGTGAGTGATGGACAGTAACCGGGTTACCGTCAGTCAGAGAGCGAGTGATGGAGAGTAACCGGGTTACCGTCAGTCAGAGAGCGAGTGATGGACAGTAACCAGGTTACTGTCAGTCAGAGAACGAGTGATGGAGAGTAACCGGGTTACTGTCAATCAGCGAGCGAGTGATGGAGAGTAATCAGGTTACCGTCAATCAGCGAGCGAGTGATTTAGAGTAACCAGGTTACCGTCAATCAGAGAGCGAGGGATGGAGAGTAACCGGGTTACTGTCAGTCAGAGAACGAGTGATGGAGAGTAACCAGGTTACCATCAGTCAGAGAGCGAATGATGGAGAGTAACCAGGTTACCGTCAATCCGAGAGCGAGTGATGGAGAGTAACCGGGTTACTGTCTGTCAGAGAACGAGTGATGGAGAGTAACCAGGTTCCCATCAGTCAGAGAGCGAATGATGGACAGTAACAAGGTTACCGTCAGTCAGAGAGCGAGTGATGGAGAGTAACCAGGTTACCATCAGTCAGAGAGCGAATGATGGTGAGTTACCAGGTTACAGTCAATCAGAGTGCGAGTGATGGAGAGTAACCGGGTTAACGTAAGTCAGAGAGCGAGTGATGGTGAGTAACCAGGTTACCGTCAATCAGAGTGTGAGTGATGGAGAGTAACCAGGTTACCGTCAATCAGAGAGCGGGTGATGGAGAGTAACAAGGACACCGTCAATCAGAGAGCGAGTGATGGATTGAAACAAGGTTACCGTCAGTCAGAGTGCGAGTGATGGAGAGGAACCGGGTTACTGTCAGTCAGAGAGCGAGTGATGGAGAGTAACCGAGTTACTGTCAATCAGAGAGCGAGTGATGTAGAGTGACCGGGTTACCGTCAGTCAGAGAGCGAGTGATGGACAGTAGCCAGGTTACCGTCAATCAGAGAGCGAGTGATGGAGAGTAACCGGGTTACCGTCAGTCAGAGAGCGAGTGATGGAGAGTAACCGGGTTACCGTCAGTCAGAGAGCGAGTGATGGACAGTAACCAGGTTACCGTCAATCAGAGAGCGAGCGATGGAGAGTAACCGGGTTACTGTCAGTCAGAGAACGAGTGATGAAGATTAACCAGGTTACCATCAGTCAGAGAGTGAATGATGATGAGTAACCAGGTAACCATCAGTCAGAGAGCGAATGATGGAGAGTAACCGGGTTACCGTTAATCAGAGTACGAGTGATGGAGAGTAACCGGGTTACCGTCAGTCAGAGAGCGAGTGATGGAGAGTAACCGGGTTACCATCAGTCAGAGAGCGGGTGATCAAGAGTAACAAGGACACCGTCAGTCAGAGAGCGAATGATGGTGAGTAACCAGGTTACTGTCAATCAGAGTGCGAGTGATGGAGAGTAACCAGGTTACCGTCAATCAGAGAGCGGGTGATGGAGAGTAACAAGGACACCGTCAATCAGAGAGAGCGTGATGGATAGTAACCAGGTTACTGTCAGTCAGAGAGCGAGTGATGGAGAGTAACCGGGTTACCATCAGTCAGAGAGTGAGTGTTGATGAGTAACCAGGTTACCGTCATTCAGAGAGCGAGTGATGGTGAGTAACCAGGTTACCGTCAGTCAGAGAGCGAATGATGGTGAGTAACCAGGTAAGGGTCAATCAGAGTGCGAGTGATGGTGAGTAACCGGGTTACTGTCACTCAGAGAGCGAGTGATGGAGAGTAACCGGGTTACTGTCAGTCAGAGTGCGAGTGATGGTGAGTAACCGGGTTACTGTCACTCAGAGAGCGGGTGATGGAGAGTAACCGGGTTACTGTCAGTCAGAGAGCGAGTGATGGACAGTAACTAGGTTACCGTCAATCAGAGAGGGGGTGATGGAGAGTAACAGGGTTACTGTCAATCATAGAGCGAGTGATGGAGAGTGACCGGGTTACCGTCAGTCAGAGAGCGACTGATGGAGAGTAACCGGGTTACTGTCAGTCAGAGAGAGAGTGATGGACAGTAACCAGGTTACCGTCAATTAGAGAGCGAGTGATGGAGAGTAACCGGGTTACCATCAGTCAGAGACCGAGTGATGGAGAGTAACCGGGTTACCGTCAATCCGAGAGCGAGTGATGGAGAGTAGCCGGGTTACTGTCAGTCAGAGAACGAGTGATGGAGAGTAACCAGGTTACCATCAGTCAGAGAGCGAATGATGGAGAGTAACCAGGTTACCGTCAGTCAGAGAGCGAGTGATGGAGAGTAACCAGGTTACCATCAGTCAGAGAGCGAATGATGGTGAGTAACCAGGTTACCGAAAATCAGAGTGCGAGTGATGGAGAGTAACCAGGTTACCGTCAATCAGAGAGCAGGTGATGGAGAGTAACAAGGACACGGTCAATCAGAGAGCGAATGATGGAGAGTAACCGGGTTACTGTCAGTCAGACAGCGAGTGATGGAGAGTAACCAGGTTCCCGTCAATCAGAGAGCAGGTGATGGAGAGTAACAAGGACACGGTCAATCAGAGAGCGAATGATGGAGAGTAACCGGGTTACTGTCAGTCAGAGTGCAAATGATGGTGAGTAACCAGGTTACCGTCAATCAGAGTGTGAGTGATGGAGAGTAACCAGGTTACCGTCAATCAGAGAGCGGGTGATGGAGAGTAACAAGGACACCGTCAATCAGAGAGCGAGTGATGGATAGTAACCAGGTTACCGTCAATCAGAGTGCGAGTGATGGAGAGTAACCAGGTTACCGTCAATCAGAGAGTGGGTGATGGAGAGGAACCAGGTTACTGTCAGTCAGAGAGCGAGTGATGGAGAGTAACCGGGTTACCATCAGTCAGAGAGTGAGTGTTGATGAGTAACCAGGTTACCGTCATTCAGAGAGCGGGTGATGGTGAGTAACCAGGTTACCGTCAGTCAGAGAGCGAATGATGGTGAGTAACAAGGTAACCGTCAATCAGAGTGCGAGTGATGGAGAGTAACCGGGTTACTGTCAGTCAGAGAACGAGTGATGGAGAGTAACCAGGTTCCCATCAGTCAGAGAGCGAATGATGGAGAGTAACCAGGTTACCGTCAGTCAGAGAGCGAGTGATGGAGAGTAACCAGGTTACCATCTGTCAGAGAGCGAATGATGGTGAGTTACCAGGTTACAGTCAATCAGAGTGCGAGTGATGGAGAGTAACCAGGTTACCATCAATCAGAGTGTGAGTGATGGAGAGTAACCGGGTTAACGTAAGTCAGAGAGCGAGTGATGGTGAGTAACCAGGTTACCATCAATCATAGTGTGAGTGATGGAGAGTAACCAGGTTACCGTCAATCAGAGAGCGGGTGATGGAGAGTAACAAGGACACCGTCAATCAGAGAGCGAGTGATGGATTGTAACAAGGTTACCGTCAGTCAGAGAGCGAGTGATGGAGAGGAACCGGGTTACTGTCAGTCAGAGAGCGAGTGATGGAGAGTAACCGAGTTACTGTCAATCAGAGAGCGAGTGATGTAGAGTGACCGGGTTACCGTCAGTCAGAGAGCGAGTGATGGACAGTAGCCAGGTTACCGTCAATCAGAGAGCGAGTGATGGAGAGTAACCGGGTTACCGTCAATCAGAGAGCGAGTGATGGACAGTAACCGGGTTACCGTCAGTCAGAGAGCGAGTGATGGAGAGTAACCGGGTTACCGTCAGTCAGAGAGCAAGTGATGGACAGTAACCAGGTTACCGTCAATCAGAGAGCGAGCGATGGAGAGTAACCGGGTTACTGTCAGTCCGAGAACGAGTGATGAAGAGTAACCAGGTTACCATCAGTCAGAGAGCGAATGATGATGAGTAACCTGGTAACCATCAGTCAGAGAGCGAATGATGGAGAGTAACCAGGTTACCGTTAATCAGAGTACGAGTGATGGAGAGTAACCGGGTTACCGTCAGTCAGAGAGCGAGTGATGGAGAGTAACCGGGTTACCATCAGTCAGAGAGCGGGTGATCGAGAGTAACAAGGACATCGTCAGTCAGAGAGCGAATGATGGTGAGTAACCAGGTTACTGTCAATCGGAGTGCGAGTGATGGAGAGTAACCAGGTTACCTTCAATCAGAGAGCGGGTGATGGAGAGTAACAAGGACACCGTCAATCAGAGAGAGCGTGATGGATAGTAACCAGGTTACTGTCAGTCAGAGAGCGAGTGATGGAGAGTAACCGGGTTACCATCAGTCAGAGAGTGAGTGTTGATGAGTAACCAGGTTACCGTCATTCAGA
Organism: Heterodontus francisci; assembly: GCF_036365525.1. Lineage (NCBI taxonomy): Eukaryota > Metazoa > Chordata > Chondrichthyes > Heterodontiformes > Heterodontidae > Heterodontus > Heterodontus francisci. The sequence goes on along the minus strand of NC_090378.1, from coordinate 3,648,529 downwards.
GAGCGAGTGATGGTGAGTAACCAGGTTACCGTCAGTCAGAGAGCGAATGATGGTGAGTAACCAGGTTACTGTCAATCAGAGTGCGAGTGATGGTGAGTAACCAGGTTACCGTCAATCAGAGAGCGGGTGATGGAGAGTAACAAGGACACCGTCAATCAGAGAGAGCGTGATGGAGAGTAACCGGGTTACCATCAGTCAGAGAGCGAGTGATGGAGAGTAACCGGGTTACCGTCAATCCGAGAGCGAGTGATGGAGAGTAGCCGGGTTACTGTCAGTCAGAGAACGAGTGATGGAGAGTAACCAGGTTACCATCAGTCAGAGAGCGAATGATGGAGAGTAACCAGGTTACCGTCAGTCAGAGAGCGAGTGATGGAGAGTAACCAGGTTACCATCAGTCAGAGAGCGAATGATGGTGAGTAACCAGGTTACCGAAAATCAGAGTGCGAGTGATGGAGAGTAACCGGGTTACTGTCAGTCAGAGAGCGAGTGATGGAGAGTAACCAGGTTACCGTCAATCAGAGAGCAGGTGATGGAGAGTAACAAGGACACGGTCAATCAGAGAGCGAATGATGGAGAGTAACCGGGTTACTGTCAGTCAGAGAGCGAGTGATGGAGAGTAACCAGGTTACCATCAATCAGAGAGCAGGTGATGGAGAGTAACAAGGACACGGTCAATCAGAGAGCTAATGATGGAGAGTAACCGGGTTACTGTCAGTCAGAGTACGAATGATGGTGAGTAACCAGGTTACCGTCAATCAGAGTGTGAGTGATGGAGAGTAACCAGGTTACCGTCAATCAGAGAGCGGGTGATGGAGAGTAACAAGGACACCGTCAATCAGAGAGCGAGTGATGGATAGTAACCAGGTTACCGTCAATCAGAGTGCGAGTGATGGAGAGTAACCAGGTTACCGTCAATCAGAGAGTGGGTGATGGAGAGTAACCAGGTTACCGTCATTCAGAGAGCGAGTGATGGTGAGTAACCAGGTTACGGTCAATCAGAGTGCGAGTGATGGAGAGTAACCGGGTTACTGGCAATCAGAGAGCAGGTGATGGAGAGTAACCAGGTTACCGTCAATCAGAGACCGAGTGATGGAGAGTAACCAGGACACTGTCAGTCAGAGAGCGAGCGATGGAGAGTAACCAGGTTACCGTCAATCAGAGAGCGAGTGATGGCGAGTAACCGGGTTACTGTCAATCAGAGAGCGAGTGATGGTGAGTAACCAGGTTACCATCAACCAGAGAGCGGGTGATGGAGAGTAACCAGGTTACCGTCAATCAGAGAGCGGGTGATGGAGAGTAACCAGGTTACCGTCAATCAGAGAGCAAATGATGGAGAGTAACCGGGTTACCGTCAATAAGAGAGCGAGGGATGGAGAGTAACCGGGTTACCTTCAGTCATAGAGCGAGTGATGTAGAGTAACCAGGTTACCGTCAGTCACAGAGCGAGTGATGGAGATTAACCCTGTTACCTTCAATCAGAGAGCGACTGATGGAGAGTAACCGGGTTACCGTCAATCAGAGAGTGAGTGATGGAGAGTAACCAAGTTACCGTCAGTCACAGAGCGAGTGATGGCGAGTAACCAGGTTACCTACAATCAGTGAGCGAGTGATGTTGAGTAACCAGGTTACCTTCAATCAGAGAGCGAGTGATGGAGAGTAACTGGGTTACCTTCAGTCAGAGAGCAAGTGATGGAGAGTAACCGGGTTACTGACAATCACAGAGCGATTGATGGAGAGTAACCGGGTTACCGTCAATCAGAGAGCGGGTGATGGAGAGTAACAAGGACACCGTCAATCAGAGAGCGAGTGATGGATTGTAACAAGGTTACCGTCAGTCAGAGAGCGAGTGATGGAGATGAACCGGGTTACTGTCAGTCAGAGAGCGAGTGATGGAGAGTAACCGGGTTACTGTCAATCAGAGAGCGAGTGATGGAGAGTGACCGGGTTACCGTCAGTCAGAGAGCGAGTGATGGACAGTAGCCAGGTTACCGTCAATCAGAGAGCGAGTGATGGAGAGTAACCGGGTTACCGTCAATCAGAGAGCCAGTGATGGACAGTAACCGGGTTACCGTCAGTCAGAGAGCGAGTGATGGAGAGTAACCGGGTTACCGTCAGTCAGAGAGCGAGTGATGGACAGTAACCAGGTTACCGTCAATCAGAGAGCGAGCGATGGAGAGTAACCGGGTTACCGTCAGTCAGAGAGCGAGTGATGGAGAGTAACCAGGTTACCGTCAATCAGAGAGCGAGTGATGGAGAGTAACCAGGTTACCGTCAATCAGAGAGCGAGCGATGGAGAGTAACCGGGTTACTGTCAGTCAGAGAACGAGTGATGAAGAGTAACCAGGTTACCATCAGTCAGAGAGCAAATGATGATGAGTAACCAGGTAACCATCAGTCAGAGAGCGAATGATGGAGAGTAACCGGGTTACCGTCAGTCAGAGAGCGAGTGATGGAGAGTGACCAGGTTACCGTCAGTCAGAGAGCGAATATTGGTGAGTAACCAGGTTACCGTTAATCAGAGTACGAGTGATGGAGAGTAACCGGGTTACCGTCAGTCAGAGAGCGAGTGATGGAGAGTAACTGGGTTACCATCAGTCAGAGAGCGGGTGATCGAGAGTAACAAGGACACCGTAAGTCAGAGAGCGAATGATGGTGAGTAACCAGGTTACTGTCAATCAGAGTGCGAGTGATGGAGAGTAACCAGGTTACCGTCAATCAGAGAGCGGGTGATGGAGAGTAACAAGGACACCGTCAATCAGAGAGAGCGTGATGGATAGTAACCAGGTTACTGTCAGTCAGAGAGCGAGTGATGGAGAGTAACCGGGTTACCATCAGTCAGAGAGTGAGTGTTGATGAGTAACCAGGTTACCGTCATTCAGAGTGCGAGTGATGGTGAGTAACCGGGTTACTGTCACTCAGTGAGCGAGTGATGGAGAGTAACCGGGTTACTGTCAGTCAGAGAGCGAGTGATGGACAGTAACTAGGTTACCGTCAATCAGAGAGGGGGTGATGGAGAGTAACCGGGTTACTGTCAATCATAGAGCGAGTGATGGAGAGTGACCGGGTTACCGTCAGTCAGAGAGCGACTGATGGAGAGTAACCGGGTTACTGTCAGTCAGAGAGAGAGTGATGGACAGTAACCAGGTTACCGTCAATCAGAGAGCGAGTGATGGAGAGTAACCGGGTTACCATCAGTCAGAGAGCGAGTGATGGAGAGTAACCGGGTTACTGTCAGTCAGAGTGCGAGCGATGGACAGTAACCAGGTTACCGTCAATCAGAGAGCGAGTGATGGAGAGTAACCGGGTTACCGTCAGTCAGAGAGCGAGTGATGGAGAGTAACCGGGTTACTGTCAGTCAGAGAGCGAGTGATGGAGAGTAACCGGGTTAACGTCAGTCAGAGACCGAGTGATGGACAGTAACCAGTTTACCGACAATCATGGAGCGAGTGATGGAGAGTAACCAGGTTACCGTCAATCAGAGAGCGAGTGATGGAGAGTAACCGGGTTATCGTCAATCAGAGAGCGAGTGATGGAGAGTAACCAGGTTACCGTCAATCAGAGAGCGAGTGATGGAGAGTAACCGGGTTATTGTCCATCAGAGAGCGAGTGATGGAGAGTGACAAGGTTACCGTCAGTCAGAGAGCGAGTGATGGAGAGTAACCAGGTTGCCGTCAATCAGAGAGGGGGTGATGGAGAGTAACCGGGTTACTGTCAGTCAGAGAGCGAGTGATGGACAGTAACCAGGTAACCGTCAATCAGAGAGCGAGTGATGGAGAGTAACCGGGTTAACGTCAGTCAGAGACCGAGTGATGGACAGTAACCAGGTTACCGTCAATCAGAGAGCGAGTGTTGGAGAGTAACCAGGTTACCGTCAATCAGAGAGCGAGTGATGGAGAGTAACCGGGTTACCGTCAGTCAGAGAGCGAGTGATGGAGAGTAACCGGGTTACCATCAGTCAGAGAGCGAGTGATGGAGAGTAATCAGGTTACCGTCAATCAGCGAGCGAGTGATTTAGAGTAACCAGGTTACCGTCAATCAGAGAGCGAGGGATGGAGAGTAACCGGGTTACTGTCAGTCAGAGAACGAGTGATGGAGAGTAACCAGGTTACCATCAGTCAGAGAGCGAATGATGGAGAGTAACCAGGTTACCGTCAATCCGAGAGCGAGTGATGGAGAGTAACCGGGTTACTGTCAGTCAGAGAACGAGTGATGGAGAGTAACCAGGTTCCCATCAGTCAGAGAGCGAATGATGGAGAGTAACCAGGTTACCGTCAGTCAGAGAACGAGTGATGGAGAGTAACCAGGTTACCATCAGTCAGAGAGCGAATGATGGTGAGTTACCAGGTTACAGTCAATCAGAGTGCGAGTGATGGAGAGTAACCGGGTTAACGTAAGTCAGAGAGCGAGTGATGGAGAGTAACAAGGACACCGTCAATCAGAGAGCGAGTGATGGATTGTAACAAGGTTACCGTCAGTCAGAGAGCGAGTGATGGAGAGGAACCGGGTTACTGTCAGTCAGAGAGCGAGTGATGGAGAGTAACCGTGTTACTGTCAATCAGAGAGCGAGTGATGTAGAGTGACCGGGTTACCGTCAGTCAGAGAGCGAGTGATGGACAGTAGCCAGGTTACCGTCAATCAGAGAGCGAGTGATGGAGAGTAACCGGGTTACCGTCAATCAGAGAGCGAGTGATGGACAGTAACCGGGTTACCGTCAGTCAGAGAGCGAGTGATGGAGAGTAACCGGGTTACCGTCAGTCAGAGAGCGAGTGATGGACAGTAACCAGGTTACCGTCAATCAGAGAGCGAGCGATGGAGAGTAACCGGGTTACTGTCAGTCAGAGAACGAGTGATGAAGAGTAACCAGGTTACCATCAGTCAGAGAGCGAATGATGATGAGTAACCAGGTAACCATCAGTCAGAGAGCGAATGATGGAGAGTAACCGGGTTACCGTTAATCGGAGTACGAGTGATGGAGAGTAACCGGGTTACCGTCAGTCAGAGAGCGAGTGATGGAGAGTAACCGGGTTACCATCAGTCAGAGAGCGGGTGATGGAGAGTAACAATGACACCGTCAGTCAGAGAGCGAATGATGGTGAGTAACCAGGTTACTGTCAATCAGAGTGCGAGTGATGGAGAGTAACCAGGTTACCGTCAATCAGAGAGCGGGTGATGGAGAGTAACAAGGACACCGTCAATCAGAGAGAGCGTGATGGATAGTAACCAGGTTACTGTCAGTCAGAGAGCGAGTGATGGAGAGTAACCGGGTTACCATCAGTCAGAGAGTGAGTGTTGATGAGTAACCAGGTTACCGTCATTCAGAGAGCGAGTGATGGTGAGTAACCAGGTTACCGTTAGTCAGAGAGCGAATGATGGTGAGTAACCCGGTAAGGGTCAATCAGAGTGCGAGTGATGGTGAGTAACCGGGTTACTGTCACTCAGAGAGCGAGTGATGGAGAGTAACCGGGTTACTGTCAGTCAGAGAGCGAGTGATGGACAGTAACTAGGTTACCGTCAATCAGAGAGGGGGTGATGGAGAGTAACCGGGTTACTGTCAATCATAGAGCGAGTGATGGAGAGTGACCGGGTTACCGTCAGTCAGAGAGCGACTGATGGAGAGTAACCGGGTTACTGTCAGTCAGAGAGAGAGTGATGGACAGTAACCAGGTTACCGTCAATCAGAGAGCGAGTGATGGAGAGTAACCGGGTTACCATCAGTCAGAGAGCGAGTGATGGAGAGTAACCGGGTTACCGTCAATCCGAGAGCGAGTGATGGAGAGTAGCCGGGTTACTGTCAGTCAGAGAACGAGTGATGGAGAGTAACCAGGTTACCATCAGTCAGAGAGCGAATGATGGAGAGTAACCAGGTTACCGTCAGTCAGAGAGCGAGTGATGGAGAGTAACCAGGTTACCATCAGTCAGAGAGCGAATGATGGTGAGTAACCAGGTTACCGAAAATCAGAGTGCGAGTGATGGAGAGTAACCGGGTTACTGTCAGTCAGAGAGTGAGTGATGGAGAGTAACCAGGTTACCGTCAATCAGAGAGCAGGTGATGGAGAGTAACAAGGACACAGTCAATCAGAGAGCGAATGATGGAGCGTAACCGGGTTACTGTCAGTCAGAGAGCGAGTGATGGAGAGTAACCAGGTTACCGTCAATCAGAGAGCAGGTGATGGAGAGAAACAAGGACACGGTCAATCAGAGAGCGAATGATGGAGAGTAACCGGGTTACTGTCAGTCAGAGAGCGAGTGATGGAGAGTAACCAGGTTACCGTGAATCAGAGAGCGAGTGATGGTGAGTAACCAGGTTACCGTCAATCAGAGTGTGAGTGATGGAGAGTAACCAGGTTACCGTCAATCAGAGAGCGGGTGATGGAGAGTAACAAGGACACCGTCAATCAGAGAGCGAGTGATGGATAGTAACCAGGTTACCGTCATTCAGAGAGCGAGTGATGGTGAGTAACCAGGTTACCGTCAGTCAGAGAGCGAATGATGGTGAGTAACAAGGTAACCGTCAATCAGAGTGCGAGTGATGGAGAGTAACCGGGTTACTGTCAGTCAGAGAACGAGTGATGGAGAGTAACCAGGTTCCCATCAGTCAGAGAGCGAATGATGGAGAGTAACCAGGTTACCGTCAGTCAGAGAGCGAGTGATGGAGAGTAACCAGGTTACCATCAGTCAGAGAGCGAATGATGGTGAGTTACCAGGTTACAGTCAATCAGAGTGCGAGTGATGGAGAGTAACCGGGTTAACGTAAGTCAGAGAGCGAGTGATGGTGAGTAACCAGGTTACCGTCAATCAGAGTGTGAGTGATGGAGAGTAACCAGGTTACCGTCAATCAGAGAGCGGGTGATGGAGAGTAACAAGGACACCGTCAATCAGAGAGCGAGTGATGGATTGTAACAAGGTTACCGTCAGTCAGAGAGCGAGTGATGGAGAGGAACCGGGTTACTGTCAGTCAGAGAGCGAGTGATGGAGAGTAACCGGGTTACTGTCAATCAGAGAGCGAGTGATGGAGAGTGACCGGGTTACCGTCAGTCAGAGAGCGAGTGATGGACAGTAGCCAGGTTACCGTCAATCAGAGAGCGAGTGATGGAGAGTAACCGGGTTACCGTCAGTCAGAGAGCGAGTGATGGAGAGGAACCGGGTTACTGTCAGTCAGAGAGCGAGTGATGGAGAGTAACCGGGTTACTGTCAATCAGAGAGCGAGTGATGGAGAGTGACCGGGTTACCGTCAGTCAGAGAGCGAGTGATGGACAGTAGCCAGGTTACCGTCAATCAGAGAGCGAGTGATGGAGAGTAACCGGGTTACCGTCAGTCAGAGAGCGAGTGATGGAGAGGAACCGGGTTACTGTCAGTCAGAGAGCGAGTGATGGACAGTAACTAGGTTACCGTCAATCAGAGAGGGGGTGATGGAGAGTAACCGGGTTACTGTCAGTCAGAGAGAGAGTGATGGACAGTAACCAGGTTACCGTCAATCAGAGAGCGAGTGATGGAGAGTAACCGGGTTACCATCAGTCAGAGAGCGAGTGATGGAGAGTAACCGGGTTACTGTCAGTCAGAGTGCGAGCGATGGACAGTAACCAGGTTACCGTCAATCAGAGAGCGAGTGATGGAGAGTAACCGGGTTACCGTCAGTCAGAGAGCGAGTGATGGAGAGTAACCGGGTTACTGTCAATCAGAGAGCGAGTGATGGAGAGTGACAAGGTTACCGTCAGTCAGAGAGCGAGTGATGGAGAGTAACCAGGTTACCGTCAATCAGAGAGGGGTTGATGGAGAGTAACCGGGTTACTGTCAGTCAGAGAGCGAGTGATGGAAAGTAACCAGGTTACCGTCAATCAGAGAGCGAGTGATGGAGAGTAACCGGGTTACCGTCAGTCAGAGAGCGAGTGATGGAGAGTAACCGGGTTACCGTCAATCAGAGAGCGAGTGATGGAGAGTAACCGGGTTACCGTCAGTCAGAGAGCGAGTGATGGACAGTAACCAGGTTACTGTCAGTCAGAGAGCGAGTGATGGAGAGTAACCGGGTTAACGTCAGTCAGAGACCGAGTGATGGACAGTAACCAGGTTACCGACAATCATGGAGCGAGTGATGGAGAGTAACCAGGTTACCGTCAATCAGAGAGCGAGTGATGGAGAGTAACCTGGTTATCGTCAATCAGAGAGCGAGTGATGGAGAGTAACCGGGTTACCGTCAATCAGAGAGCGAGTGATGGAGAGTAACCGGGTTACTGTCCATCAGAGAGCGAGGGATGGAGAGTGACAAGGTAACCGTCAGTCAGAGAGCGAGTGATGGAGAGTAACCAGGTTGCCGTCAATCAGAGAGGGGGTGATGGAGAGTACCCGGGTTACCGTCAATCAGAGAGCGAGCGATGGAGAGTAACCGGGTTACTGTCCATCAGAGAGCGAGTGATGGAGAGTGACAAGGTTACCGTCAGTCAGAGAGCGAGTGATGGAGAGTAACCAGGTTGCCGTCAATCAGAGAGCGAGTGATGGACAGTAACCAGGTTACCGTCAATCAGAGAGCGAGTGTTGGAGAGTAACCAGGTTACCGTCAATCAGAGAGTGAGTGATGGACAGTAACCGGGTTACCGTCAGTCAGAGAGCGAGTGATGGAGAGTAACCGGGTTACCGTCAGTCAGAGAGTGAGTGATGGACAGTAACCAGGTTACTGTCAGTCAGAGAACGAGTGATGGAGAGTAACCGGGTTACTGTCAATCAGCGAGCGAGTGATGGAGAGTAATCAGGTTACCGTCAATCAGCGAGCGAGTGATTTAGAGTAACCAGATTACCGTCAATCAGAGAGCGAGTGATGGACAGTAACCAGGTTACTGTCAGTCAGAGAGCGAGTGATGGAGAGTAACCGGGTTAACGTCAGTCAGAGACCGAGTGATGGACAGTAACCAGGTTACCGACAATCATGGAGCGAGTGATGGAGAGTAACCAGGTTATCGTCAATCAGAGTGCGAGTGATGGAGAGTAACCTGGTTATCGTCAATCAGAGTGCGAGTGATGGAGAGTAACCGGGTTACCGTCAATCAGAGAGCGAGTGATGGAGAGTAACCGGGTTACTGTCCATCAGAGAGCGAGGGATGGAGAGTGACAAGGTTACCGTCAGTCAGAGAGCGAGTGATGGAGAGTAACCAGGTTGCCGTCAGTCAGAGAGGGGGTGATGGAGAGTACCCGGGTTACCGTCAATCAGAGAGCGAGTGATGGAGAGTAACCGGGTTACTGTCCATCAGAGAGCGAGTGATGGAGAGTAACCAGGTTGCCGTCAATCAGAGAGCGAGTGATGGACAGTAACCAGGTTACCGTCAATCAGAGAGCGAGTGTTGGAGAGTAACCAGGTTACCGTCAATCAGAGAGTGAGTGATGGACAGTAACCGGGTTACCGTCAGTCAGAGAGCGAGTGATGGAGAGTAACCGGGTTACCGTCAGTCAGAGAGCGAGTGATGGACAGTAACCAGGTTACTGTCAGTCAGAGAACGAGTGATGGAGAGTAACCGGGTTACTGTCAATCAGCGAGCGAGTGATGGAGAGTAATCAGGTTACCGTCAATCAGCGAGCGAGTGATTTAGAGTAACCAGGTTACCGTCAATCAGAGAGCGAGGGATGGAGAGTAACCGGGTTACTGTCAGTCAGAGAACGAGTGATGGAGAGTAACCAGGTTACCATCAGTCAGAGAGCGAATGATGGAGAGTAACCAGGTTACCGTCAATCCGAGAGCGAGTGATGGAGAGTAACCGGGTTACTGTCTGTCAGAGAACGAGTGATGGAGAGTAACCAGGTTCCCATCAGTCAGAGAGCGAATGATGGACAGTAACAAGGTTACCGTCAGTCAGAGAGCGAGTGATGGAGAGTAACCAGGTTACCATCAGTCAGAGAGCGAATGATGGTGAGTTACCAGGTTACAGTCAATCAGAGTGCGAGTGATGGAGAGTAACCGGGTTAACGTAAGTCAGAGAGCGAGTGATGGTGAGTAACCAGGTTACCGTCAATCAGAGTGTGAGTGATGGAGAGTAACCAGGTTACCGTCAATCAGAGAGCGGGTGATGGAGAGTAACAAGGACACCGTCAATCAGAGAGCGAGTGATGGATTGAAACAAGGTTACCGTCAGTCAGAGTGCGAGTGATGGAGCGGAACCGGGTTACTGTCAGTCAGAGAGCGAGTGATGGAGAGTAACCGAGTTACTGTCAATCAGAGAGCGAGTGATGTAGAGTGACCGGGTTACCGTCAGTCAGAGAGCGAGTGATGGACAGTAGCCAGGTTACCGTCAATCAGAGAGCGAGTGATGGAGAGTAACCGGGTTACCGTCAGTCAGAGAGCGAGTGATGGAGAGTAACCGGGTTACCGTCAGTCAGAGAGCGAGTGATGGACAGTAACCAGGTTACCGTCAATCAGAGAGCGAGCGATGGAGAGTAACCGGGTTACTGTCAGTCAGAGAACGAGTGATGAAGATTAACCAGGTTACCATCAGTCAGAGAGTGAATGATGATGAGTAACCAGGTAACCATCAGTCAGAGAGCGAATGATGGAGAGTAACCGGGTTACCGTTAATCAGAGTACGAGTGATGGAGAGTAACCGGGTTACCGTCAGTCAGAGAGCGAGTGATGGAGAGTAACCGGGTTACCATCAGTCAGAGAGCGGGTGATCAAGAGTAACAAGGACACCGTCAGTCAGAGAGCGAATGATGGTGAGTAACCAGGTTACTGTCAATCAGAGTGCGAGTGATGGAGAGTAACCAGGTTACCGTCAATCAGAGAGCGGGTGATGGAGAGTAACAAGGACACCGTCAATCAGAGAGAGCGTGATGGATAGTAACCAGGTTACTGTCAGTCAGAGAGCGAGTGATGGAGAGTAACCGGGTTACCATCAGTCAGAGAGTGAGTGTTGATGAGTAACCAGGTTACCGTCATTCAGAGAGCGAGTGATGGTGAGTAACCAGGTTACCGTCAGTCAGAGAGCGAATGATGGTGAGTAACCAGGTAAGGGTCAATCAGAGTGCGAGTGATGGTGAGTAACCGGGTTACTGTCACTCAGAGAGCGAGTGATGGAGAGTAACCGGGTTACTGTCAGTCAGAGTGCGAGTGATGGTGAGTAACCGGGTTACTGTCACTCAGAGAGCGAGTGATGGAGAGTAACCGGGTTACTGTCAGTCAGAGAGCGAGTGATGGACAGTAACTAGGTTACCGTCAATCAGAGAGGGGGTGATGGAGAGTAACCGGGTTACTGTCAATCATAGAGCGAGTGATGGAGAGTGACCGGGTTACCGTCAGTCAGAGAGCGACTGATGGAGAGTAACCGGGTTACTGTCAGTCAGAGAGAGAGTGATGGACAGTAACCAGGTTACCGTCAATTAGAGAGCGAGTGATGGAGAGTAACCGGGTTACCATCAGTCAGAGACCGAGTGATGGAGAGTAACCGGGTTACCGTCAATCCGAGAGCGAGTGATGGAGAGTAGCCGGGTTACTGTCAGTCAGAGAACGAGTGATGGAGAGTAACCAGGTTACCATCAGTCAGAGAGCGAATGATGGAGAGTAACCAGGTTACCGTCAGTCAGAGAGCGAGTGATGGAGAGTAACCAGGTTACCATCAGTCAGAGAGCGAATGATGGTGAGTAACCAGGTTACCGAAAATCAGAGTGCGAGTGATGGAGAGTAACCAGGTTACCGTCAATCAGAGAGCAGGTGATGGAGAGTAACAAGGACACGGTCAATCAGAGAGCGAATGATGGAGAGTAACCGGGTTACTGTCAGTCAGACAGCGAGTGATGGAGAGTAACCAGGTTACCGTCAATCAGAGAGCAGGTGATGGAGAGTAACAAGGACACGGTCAATCAGAGAGCGAATGATGGAGAGTAACCGGGTTACTGTCAGTCAGAGTGCAAATGATGGTGAGTAACCAGGTTACCGTCAATCAGAGTGTGAGTGATGGAGAGTAACCTGGTTACCGTCAATCAGAGAGCGGGTGATGGAGAGTAACAAGGACACCGTCAATCAGAGAGCGAGTGATGGATAGTAACCAGGTTACCGTCAATCAGAGTGCGAGTGATGGAGAGTAACCAGGTTACCGTCAATCAGAGAGTGGGTGATGGAGAGGAACCAGGTTACTGTCAGTCAGAGAGCGAGTGATGGAGAGTAACCGGGTTACCATCAGTCAGAGAGTGAGTGTTGATGAGTAACCAGGTTACCGTCATTCAGAGAGCGAGTGATGGTGAGTAACCAGGTTACCGTCAGTCAGAGAGCGAATGATGGTGAGTAACAAGGTAACCGTCAATCAGAGTGCGAGTGATGGAGAGTAACCGGGTTACTGTCAGTCAGAGAACGAGTGATGGAGAGTAACCAGGTTCCCATCAGTCAGAGAGCGAGTGATGGAGAGTAACCAGGTTACCATCAGTCAGAGAGCGAATGATGGTGAGTTACCAGGTTACAGTCAATCAGAGTGCGAGTGATGGAGAGTAACCAGGTTACCATCAATCAGAGTGTGAGTGATGGAGAGTAACCGGGTTAACGTAAGTCAGAGAGCGAGTGATGGTGAGTAACCAGGTTACCATCAATCAGAGTGTGAGTGATGGAGAGTAACCAGGTTACCGTCAATCAGAGAGCGGGTGATGGAGAGTAACAAGGACACCGTCAATCAGAGAGCGAGTGATGGATTGTAACAAGGTTACCGTCAGTCAGAGAGCGAGTGATGGAGAGGAACCGGGTTACTGTCAGTCAGAGAGCGAGTGATGGAGAGTAACCGAGTTACTGTCAATCAGAGAGCGAGTGATGTAGAGTGACCGGGTTACCGTCAGTCAGAGAGCGAGTGATGGACAGTAGCCAGGTTACCGTCAATCAGAGAGCGAGTGATGGAGAGTAACCGGGTTACCGTCAATCAGAGAGCGAGTGATGGACAGTAACCGGGTTACCGTCAGTCAGAGAGCGAGTGATGGAGAGTAACCGGGTTACCGTCAGTCAGAGAGCGAGTGATGGACAGTAACCAGGTTACCGTCAATCAGAGAGCGAGCGATGGAGAGTAACCGGGTTACTGTCAGTCCGAGAACGAGTGATGAAGAGTAACCAGGTTACCATCAGTCAGAGAGCGAATGATGATGAGTAACCAGGTAACCATCAGTCAGAGAGCGAATGATGGAGAGTAACCGGGTTACCGTTAATCAGAGTACGAGTGATGGAGAGTAACCGGGTTACCGTCAGTCAGAGAGCGAGTGATGGAGAGTAACCGGGTTACCATCAGTCAGAGAGCGGGTGATCGAGAGTAACAAGGACATCGTCAGTCAGAGAGCGAATGATGGTGAGTAACCAGGTTACTGTCAATCGGAGTGCGAGTGATGGAGAGTAACCAGGTTACCTTCAATCAGAGAGCGGGTGATGGAGAGTAACAAGGACACCGTCAATCAGAGAGAGCGTGATGGATAGTAACCAGGTTACTGTCAGTCAGAGAGCGAGTGATGGAGAGTAACCGGGTTACCATCAGTCAGAGAGCGAGTGATGGTGAGTAACCAGGTTACCGTCAGTCAGAGAGCGAATGATGGTGAGTAACCAGGTTACTGTCAATCAGAGTGCGAGTGATGGTGAGTAACCAGGTTACCGTCAATCAGAGAGCGGGTGATGGAGAGTAACAAGGACACCGTCAATCAGAGAGAGCGTGATGGAGAGTAACCGGGTTACCATCAGTCAGAGAGCGATTGATGGAGAGTAACCGGGTTACCGTCAATCCGAGAGCGAGTGATGGAGAGTAGCCGGGTTACTGTCAGTCAGAGAACGAGTGATGGAGAGTAACCAGGTTACCATCAGTCAGAGAGCGAATGATGGAGAGTAACCAGGTTACCGTCAGTCAGAGAGCGAGTGATGGAGAGTAACCAGGTTACCATCAGTCAGAGAGCGAATGATGGTGAGTAACCAGGTTACCGAAAATCAGAATGCGAGTGATGGAGAGTAACCGGGTTACTGTCAGTCAGAGAGCGAGTGATGGAGAGTAACCAGGTTACCGTCAATCAGAGAGCAGGTGATGGAGAGTAACAAGGACACGGTCAATCAGAGAGCGAATGATGGAGAGTAACCGGGTTACTGTCAGTCAGAGAGCGAGTGATGGAGAGTAACCAGGTTACCATCAATCAGAGAGCAGGTGATGGAGAGTAACAAGGACACGGTCAATCAGAGAGCTAATGATGGAGAGTAACCGGGTTACTGTCAGTCAGAGTACGAATGATGGTGAGTAACCAGGTTACCGTCAATCAGAGTGTGAGTGATGGAGAGTAACCAGGTTACCGTCAATCAGAGAGCGGGTGATGGAGAGTAACAAGGACACCGTCAATCAGAGAGCGAGTGATGGATAGTAACCAGGTTACCGTCAATCAGAGTGCGAGTGATGGAGAGTAACCAGGTTACCGTCAATCAGAGAGTGGGTGATGGAGAGTAACCAGGTTACCGTCATTCAGAGAGCGAGTGATGGTGAGTAACCAGGTTACGGTCAATCAGAGTGCGAGTGATGGAGAGTAACCGGGTTACTGGCAATCAGAGAGCAGGTGATGGAGAGTAACCAGCTTACCGTCAATCAGAGACCGAGTGATGGAGAGTAACCAGGACACTGTCAGTCAGAGAGCGAGCGATGGAGAGTAACCAGGTTACCGTCAATCAGAGAGCGAGTGATGGCGAGTAACCGGGTTACTGTCAATCAGAGAGCGAGTGATGGTGAGTAACCAGGTTACCATCAACCAGAGAGCGGGTGATGGAGAGTAACCAGGTTACCGTCAGTCAGAGAGCGAGTGATGGAGAGTAACCAGGTTACCATCAGTCAGAGAGCGAATGATGGTGAGTAACCAGGTTACCGAAAATCAGAGTGCGAGTGATGGAGAGTAACCAGGTTACCGTCAATCAGAGAGCAGGTGATGGAGAGTAACAAGGACACGGTCAATCAGAGAGCGAATGATGGAGAGTAACCGGGTTACTGTCAGTCAGACAGCGAGTGATGGAGAGTAACCAGGTTACCGTCAATCAGAGAGCAGGTGATGGAGAGTAACAAGGACACGGTCAATCAGAGAGCGAATGATGGAGAGTAACCGGGTTACTGTCAGTCAGAGTGCAAATGATGGTGAGTAACCAGGTTACCGTCAATCAGAGTGTGAGTGATGGAGAGTAACCTGGTTACCGTCAATCAGAGAGCGGGTGATGGAGAGTAACAAGGACACCGTCAATCAGAGAGCGAGTGATGGATAGTAACCAGGTTACCGTCAATCAGAGTGCGAGTGATGGAGAGTAACCAGGTTACCGTCAATCAGAGAGTGGGTGATGGAGAGGAACCAGGTTACTGTCAGTCAGAGAGCGAGTGATGGAGAGTAACCGGGTTACCATCAGTCAGAGAGTGAGTGTTGATGAGTAACCAGGTTACCGTCATTCAGAGAGCGAGTGATGGTGAGTAACCAGGTTACCGTCAGTCAGAGAGCGAATGATGGTGAGTAACAAGGTAACCGTCAATCAGAGTGCGAGTGATGGAGAGTAACCGGGTTACTGTCAGTCAGAGAACGAGTGATGGAGAGTAACCAGGTTCCCATCAGTCAGAGAGCGAATGATGGAGAGTAACCAGGTTACCGTCAGTCAGAGAGCGAGTGATGGAGAGTAACCAGGTTACCATCAGTCAGAGAGCGAATGATGGTGAGTTACCAGGTTACAGTCAATCAGAGTGCGAGTGATGGAGAGTAACCAGGTTACCATCAATCAGAGTGTGAGTGATGGAGAGTAACCGGGTTAACGTAAGTCAGAGAGCGAGTGATGGTGAGTAACCAGGTTACCATCAATCAGAGTGTGAGTGATGGAGAGTAACCAGGTTACCGTCAATCAGAGAGCGGGTGATGGAGAGTAACAAGGACACCGTCAATCAGAGAGCGAGTGATGGATTGTAACAAGGTTACCGTCAGTCAGAGAGCGAGTGATGGAGAGGAACCGGGTTACTGTCAGTCAGAGAGCGAGTGATGGAGAGTAACCGAGTTACTGTCAATCAGAGAGCGAGTGATGTAGAGTGACCGGGTTACCGTCAGTCAGAGAGCGAGTGATGGACAGTAGCCAGGTTACCGTCAATCAGAGAGCGAGTGATGGAGAGTAACCGGGTTACCGTCAATCAGAGAGCGAGTGATGGACAGTAACCGGGTTACCGTCAGTCAGAGAGCGAGTGATGGAGAGTAACCGGGTTACCGTCAGTCAGAGAGCGAGTGATGGACAGTAACCAGGTTACCGTCAATCAGAGAGCGAGCGATGGAGAGTAACCGGGTTACTGTCAGTCCGAGAACGAGTGATGAAGAGTAACCAGGTTACCATCAGTCAGAGAGCGAATGATGATGAGTAACCAGGTAACCATCAGTCAGAGAGCGAATGATGGAGAGTAACCGGGTTACCGTTAATCAGAGTACGAGTGATGGAGAGTAACCGGGTTACCGTCAGTCAGAGAGCGGGTGATCGAGAGTAACAAGGACATCGTCAGTCAGAGAGCGAATGATGGTGAGTAACCAGGTTACTGTCAATCGGAGTGCGAGTGATGGAGAGTAACCAGGTTACCTTCAATCAGAGAGCGGGTGATGGAGAGTAACAAGGACACCGTCAATCAGAGAGAGCGTGATGGATAGTAACCAGGTTACTGTCAGTCAGAGAGCGAGTGATGGAGAGTAACCGGGTTACCATCAGTCAGAGAGCGAGTGATGGTGAGTAACCAGGTTACCGTCAGTCAGAGAGCGAATGATGGTGAGTAACCAGGTTACTGTCAATCAGAGTGCGAGTGATGGTGAGTAACCAGGTTACCGTCAATCAGAGAGCGGGTGATGGAGAGTAACAAGGACACCGTCAATCAGAGAGAGCGTGATGGAGAGTAACCGGGTTACCATCAGTCAGAGAGCGATTGATGGAGAGTAACCGGGTTACCGTCAATCCGAGAGCGAGTGATGGAGAGTAGCCGGGTTACTGTCAGTCAGAGAACGAGTGATGGAGAGTAACCAGGTTACCATCAGTCAGAGAGCGAATGATGGAGAGTAACCAGGTTACCGTCAGTCAGAGAGCGAGTGATGGAGAGTAACCAGGTTACCATCAGTCAGAGAGCGAATGATGGTGAGTAACCAGGTTACCGAAAATCAGAATGCGAGTGATGGAGAGTAACCGGGTTACTGTCAGTCAGAGAGCGAGTGATGGAGAGTAACCAGGTTACCGTCAATCAGAGAGCAGGTGATGGAGAGTAACAAGGACACGGTCAATCAGAGAGCGAATGATGGAGAGTAACCGGGTTACTGTCAGTCAGAGAGCGAGTGATGGAGAGTAACCAGGTTACCATCAATCAGAGAGCAGGTGATGGAGAGTAACAAGGACACGGTCAATCAGAGAGCTAATGATGGAGAGTAACCGGGTTACTGTCAGTCAGAGTACGAATGATGGTGAGTAACCAGGTTACCGTCAATCAGAGTGTGAGTGATGGAGAGTAACCAGGTTACCGTCAATCAGAGAGCGGGTGATGGAGAGTAACAAGGACACCGTCAATCAGAGAGCGAGTGATGGATAGTAACCAGGTTACCGTCAATCAGAGTG
This sequence comes from Heterodontus francisci, assembly GCF_036365525.1. NCBI lineage: Eukaryota > Metazoa > Chordata > Chondrichthyes > Heterodontiformes > Heterodontidae > Heterodontus > Heterodontus francisci. The sequence goes on along the minus strand of NC_090378.1, from coordinate 3,630,966 downwards.
CGAGTGATGGAGAGTAACCAGGTTACCGTCAATCAGAGAGTGGGTGATGGAGAGTAACCAGGTTACCGTCATTCAGAGAGCGAGTGATGGTGAGTAACCAGGTTACGGTCAATCAGAGTGCGAGTGATGGAGAGTAACCGGGTTACTGGCAATCAGAGAGCAGGTGATGGAGAGTAACCAGGTTACCGTCAATCAGAGACCGAGTGATGGAGAGTAACCAGGACACTGTCAGTCAGAGAGCGAGCGATGGAGAGTAACCAGGTTACCGTCAATCAGAGAGCGAGTGATGGCGAGTAACCGGGTTACTGTCAATCAGAGAGCGAGTGATGGTGAGTAACCAGGTTACCATCAACCAGAGAGCGGGTGATGGAGAGTAACCAGGTTACCGTCAATCAGAGAGCGAGTGATGGAGAGTAACCGGGTTACCGTCAATCAGCGAGCGACGGTTGGAGAGTAACCGGGTTACCGTCAATCAGAGAGCAAATGATGGAGAGTAACCGGGTTACCGTCAATAAGAGAGCGAGGGATGGAGAGTAACCGGGTTACCTTCAGTCATAGAGCGAGTGATGTAGAGTAACCAGGTTACCGTCAGTCACAGAGCGAGTGATGGAGATTAACCCTGTTACCTTCAATCAGAGAGCGACTGATGGAGAGTAACCAAGTTACCGTCAGTCACAGAGCGAGTGATGGCGAGTAACCAGGTTACCTACAATCAGTGAGCGAGTGATGTTGAGTAACCAGGTTACCTTCAATCAGAGAGAGAGTGATGGAGAGTAACCAAGTTACCGTCAGTCACAGAGCGAGTGATGGCGAGTAACCAGGTTACCTACAATCAGTGAGCGAGTGATGTTGAGTAACCAGGTTACCTTCAATCAGAGAGCGAGTGATGGAGAGTAACTGGGTTACCTTCAGTCAGAGAGCAAGTGATGGAGAGTAACCGGGTTACTGACAATCACAGAGCGATTGATGGAGAGTAACCGGGTTACCGTCAATCAGAGAGCGGGTGATGGAGAGTAACCGGGTTACCGTCAATCAGAGAGCGAGTGATGGGGACTAACCGGGTTACCGTCAATCATAGAGCAAGTGATGGACAGTAACCAGGACACCGTCAGTCAGAGAGCGAGCGATGGAGAGTAACCGGGTTACCGTCAATCAGAGAGCAAGTGATGGAGAGTAACCAGGTTACCGTCAATCAGAGTGCGAGTGATGGAGAGTAACCAGGTTACCGTCAATCAGAGAGTGGGTGATGGAGAGTAACCAGGTTACCGTCATTCAGAGAGCGAGTGATGGTGAGTAACCAGGTTACGGTCAATCAGAGTGCGAGTGATGGAGAGTAACCGGGTTACTGGCAATCAGAGAGCAGGTGATGGAGAGTAACCAGGTTACCGTCAATCAGAGACCGAGTGATGGAGAGTAACCAGGACACTGTCAGTCAGAGAGCGAGCGATGGAGAGTAACCAGGTTACCGTCAATCAGAGAGCGAGTGATGGCGAGTAACCGGGTTACTGTCAATCAGAGAGCGAGTGATGGTGAGTAACCAGGTTACCATCAACCAGAGAGCGGGTGATGGAGAGTAACCAGGTTACCGTCAATCAGAGAGCGAGTGATGGAGAGTAACCGGGTTACCGTCAATCAGCGAGCGACGGTTGGAGAGTAACCGGGTTACCGTCAATCAGAGAGCAAATGATGGAGAGTAACCGGGTTACCGTCAATAAGAGAGCGAGGGATGGAGAGTAACCGGGTTACCTTCAGTCATAGAGCGAGTGATGTAGAGTAACCAGGTTACCGTCAGTCACAGAGCGAGTGATGGAGATTAACCCTGTTACCTTCAATCAGAGAGCGACTGATGGAGAGTAACCAAGTTACCGTCAGTCACAGAGCGAGTGATGGCGAGTAACCAGGTTACCTACAATCAGTGAGCGAGTGATGTTGAGTAACCAGGTTACCTTCAATCAGAGAGTGAGTGATGGAGAGTAACCAAGTTACCGTCAGTCACAGAGCGAGTGATGGCGAGTAACCAGGTTACCTACAATCAGTGAGCGAGTGATGTTGAGTAACCAGGTTACCTTCAATCAGAGAGCGAGTGATGGAGAGTAACTGGGTTACCTTCAGTCAGAGAGCAAGTGATGGAGAGTAACCGGGTTACTGACAATCACAGAGCGATTGATGGAGAGTAACCGGGTTACCGTCAATCAGAGAGCGGGTGATGGAGAGTAACCGGGTTACCGTCAATCAGAGAGCGAGTGATGGGGACTAACCGGGTTACCGTCAATCATAGAGCAAGTGATGGACAGTAACCAGGACACCGTCAGTCAGAGAGCGAGCGATGGAGAGTAACCGGGTTACCGTCAATCAGAGAGCAAGTGATGGAGAGTAACCAGGTTACCGTCAATCAGAGAGCGAGTGATGGCGAGTAACCGGGTTACTGTCAATCAGAGAGCGACTGATGGTGAGTAACCAGGTTTCGTCAACCAGAGAGCGGGTGATGGAGAGTAACCGGGTTACCGTCAATCAGAGAGCGACGGATGGAGAGTAACCGGGTTACCGTCAATCAGAGAGCAAGTGATGGAGAGTAACCGGGTTACCGTCAATCAGAGAGCGAGTGATGGAGAGTAACCGGGTGACCTTCAGTCAGAGAGCGAGTGATGGAGAGTAACCGAGTTACCGTCAGTCACAGAGCGAGTGATGGCGAGTAACCAGGTTACCTTCAATCAGAGAGCGAGTGATGGTGAGTAACCAGGTTACCTTCAATCAGAGAGCGAGTGATGGAGAGTAACTGGGTTACCTTCAGTCAGAGAGCAAGTGATGGAGAGTAAGGGGGTTACTGTCAATCACAGAGCGATTGATGGAGAGTAACCGGGTTACCGTCAATCAGAGAGCGGGTGATGGAGAGTAACCGGGTTACCGTCAATCAGAGAGCGAGTGATGGGGTCTAACCGGGTTACCGTCAATCAGAGAGCAAGTGATGGAGAGTAACCGGGTTACCCTCAGTCAGAGAGCGAGCGATGGTGAGTAACCGGGTTACCGTCAATCAGAGAGCGAGCGATGGTGAGTAACCGGGTTACTGTCAGTCAGAGAGCGAATGATGGAGAGTAACCGGGTTACCGTCAGTCAGAGAGCGAGTGATGGAGAGTAACCGGGTTACCGTCAGTCAGAGAGCGAGCGATGGTGAGTAACCGGGTTACCGTCAGTCAGAGAGCGAGTGATGGAGAGTAACCGGGTTACCGTCAGTCAGAGAGCGACCGTTGGTGAGTAACCGGGTTACCGTCAATCAGAGAGCGAGGGATGGAGAGTAACCGGGTTACCGTCAATCAGAGCGCAAGTGATGGAGAGTAACCGGGTTACCATCAGTCAGAGAGTGAGTGTTGATGAGTAACCAGGTTACAGTCAGTCAGAGAGTGAGTGATAGAGAGTAAACAGGATACCGTCAATCAGAGAGCGAGTGATGGGGAGTAACCAGGTTACCGTCAGCTAGAGAGCGGGAGATGGAGAGTAACCGGATTACTGTCAATCAGTGAGCGAGTGATGGAGAGTAACCAGGTTACCGTCAATCAGAGAGCGAGTGATGGAGAGTAATCGGGTTACTGTCAATCAGAGAGTGAGTGATGGAGAGTATACAGGTTACCGTCAATCAGGGAGCGAGTGATGGAGAGTAACCAGGTTACTGTCAATCAGAGAGTGAGTGATGGAGAGTAAACAGGTTACCGTCAATCAGAGAGCGAGTGATGGAGAGTAACCAGGTTACCGTCAGTCTGAGGATGAGCGATGGTGAGTAACCGGGTTACTGTCAATCAGAGAGCTACTGATGGAGAGTAACCGGGTTACTGTCAGTCAGAGAGTGAGTGATGGAGAGTAAACAGGTTACCGTCAATCAGGGAGCGTGTGATGGAGAGTAACCGGGTTACTGTCAATCAGAGAGTGAGTGATGGTGAGTAACCAGGTTACCATCAGCCAGAGAGCGGGTGATGGAGAGTAACCGGGTTACCGTCAATCAGAGAGGGACTGATGGAGAGTAACCGAGTTACCGTCAGTCACATAGCGAGTGATGGAGAGTAACCGGGTTACCGTCAATCAGAGAGCGACTGATGGAGAGTAACCGAGTTACCGTCAGTCACATCGCGAGTGATGGAGAGTAACCCGGTTACCTTCAATCAGAGAGCGATTGATGGATAGTAACCGGGTTACCGTCAATTAGAGAGCGAGTGATGGAGAGTATCCGAGTTACCATCAGTCAGATAGTGAGTGTTGATGAGTAACCAGGTTACCGTCAGTCAGAGAGCGAATGATGGTGAGTTACCAGATTACCATCAATCAGAGTGCGATTGATGGAGTGTAACAAGGTTATCGTCAGTCTGAGGATGAGCGATGGTGAGTAACCGGGTTACTGTCAATCAGAGAGCGAGTGATGGTGAGTAACCGGGTTACCGTCAGTTAGAAAGTGAGTCATGGAGAGTAACCAGGTTACCGTCAGAAAGAGAGCGAGTGATGGAGAGTAACCGGGTTACTGTCAGTCAGAGAGCGAGTGATGGAGAGTAACCGGGTTACCGTCAGTCAGAGAGTGAGTGTTGATGAGTAACCGGGTTACTGTCAGTCAGAGAGCGAGTGATGGAGAGTAACCGGGTTACCGTCAATCAGAGAGCGACGGATGGAGAGTAACCGGGTTACCGTCAATCAGAGAGCGAGTGATGGAGAGTAACCGGGTTACCTTCAGTCAGAGAGCGAGTGATGGAGAGTAACCGAGTTACCATCAGTCACAGAGCGAGTGATGGCGAGTAACCAGGTTACCTTCAATCAGAGAGCGAGTGATGGTGAGTAACCAGGTTACCTTCAATCAGAGAGCGAGAGATGGAGAGTAACTGGGTTACCTTCAGTCAGTGAGCAAGTGATGGAGAGTAACCGGGTTACTGTCAATCACAGAGCGATTGATGGAGAGTAACCGGGTTACCGTCAATCAGAGAGCGGGTGATGGAGAGTAACCGGGTTACCGTCAATCAGCGAGCGAGTGATGGGGACTAACCGGGTTACCGTCAATCAGAGAGCTAGTGATGGAGAGTAACCGTGTTACCGTCAGTCAGAGAGCGAGCGATGGTGAGTAACCGTGTTACCGTCAATCAGAGAGCGAGCGATGGTGAGTAACCGGGTTACTGTCAGTCAGAGAGCGAGTGATGGAGAGTTACCGGGTTACCGTCAGTCAGAGAGCGAGCGATGGTGAGTAACCGGGTTACCGTCAGTCAGAGAGCGAGTAATGGAGAGTAACCGGGTTACCGTCAGTCAGAGAGCGAGCGATGGTGAGTAACCGGGTTACCGTCAATCAGAGAGCGAGGGATGGAGAGTAACCGGGTTACCGTCAATCAGAGCGCAAGTGATGGAGAGTAACCGGGTTACCATCAGTCAGAGAGTGAGTGTTGATGAGTAACCAGGTTACCGTCAGTCAGAGAGTGAGTGATAGAGAGTAAACAGGTTACCGTCAATCAGAGAGCGAGTGATGGGGAGTAACCAGGTTACCGTCAGCTAGAGAGCGGGAGAAGGAGAGTAACCGGATTACTGTCAATCAGTGAGCGAGTGATGGAGAGTAACAAGGTTACCGTCAATCAGAGAGCGAGTGATGGAGAGTAACTGGGTTACTGTCAATCAGAGAGTGAGTGATGGAGAGTAAACAGGTTACCGTCAATCAGGGAGCGAGTGATGGAGAGTAACCGGGTTACTGTCAATCAGAGAGTGAGTGATGGAGAGTAAACAGGTTACCGTCAATCAGAGAGCGAGTGATGGTGAGTAACCAGGTTACCATCAGCCAGAGAGCGGGTGATGGAGAGTAACCGGGTTACCGTCAATCAGAGAGCGACTGATGGAGAGTAACCGAGTTACCGCCAGTCACATAGCGAGTGATGGAGAGTAACCGGGTTACCGTCAGTCTGAGGATGAGCGATGGTGAGTATCCGGGTTACTGTCAATCAGAGAGCGAGTGATGGAGAGTAACCGGGTTACTGTCAGTCAGAGAGCGAGTGATGGAGAGTAACCGGGTTACCTTCAGTCAGAGAGCGAGTGATGGAGAGTAACCGAGTTACCATCAGTCACAGAGCGAGCGATGGTGAGTAACCGGGTTACCGTCAATCAGAGAGCGAGGGATGGAGAGGAACCGGGTTACCGTCAATCAGAGCGCAAGTGATGGAGAGTAACCGGGTTACCATCAGTCAGAGAGTGAGTGTTGATGAGTAACCAGGTTACCGTCAGTCAGAGAGTGAGTGATAGAGAGTAAACAGGTTACCGTCAATCAGAGAGCGAGTGATGGGGAGTAACCAGGTTACCGTCAGCTAGAGAGCGGGAGAAGGAGAGTAACTGGGTTACTGTCAATCAGAGAGTGAGTGATGGAGAGTAACCGAGTTACCGTCAGTCACATAGCGAGTGATGGAGAGTGACCCGGTTACCTTCAATCAGAGAGCGAGTGATGGATAGTAACCGGGTTACCGTCAATCAGAGAGCGACTGATGGAGAGTAACCGAGTTACCGTCAGTCACATAGCGAGTGATGGAGAGTGACCCGGTTACCTTCAATCAGAGAGCGAGTGATGGATAGTAACCGGGTTACCGTCAATTAGAGAGCGAGTGATGGAGAGTATCCGAGTTACCATTAGTCAGATAGTGAGTGTTGATGAGTAACCAGGTTACCGTCAGTCAGAGAGCGAATGATGGTGAGTAACCAGGTTACCATCAATCAGAGAGCGAGTGATGGAGAGTAACCGGGTTAACATCAGTCAGAGAGCGAGTGATGGAGAGTAACCGGGTTGCCGTCAGTCAGAGAGCGAGTGATGGAGAGTAACCGGGTTACTGTCAATCAGAGAACGAGTGATGGAGAGTAACCGGGTTACCGTCAGTTAGAAAGTGAGTCATGGAGAGTAACCGGGTTACCATCAGTCAGAGAGCGAGTGATGGAGAGTAACCAGGTTACCGTCAGACAGAGAGCGAGTGATGGAGAGTAACCGGGTTACTGTCAGTCAGAGAGCGAGTGATGGAGAGTAACCGGGTTACCGTCAGTCAGAGAGTGAGTGTTGATGAGTAACCGGGTTACTGTCAGTCAGAAAGCGAGTGATGGAGAGTAACCGGGTTACCGTCAATCAGAGAGCGAATGATGGACAGTAACAGGGTTACCGTCAGTCAGAGAGCGAGTGATGGAGAGTAACCAGGTTACCGTCAATCAGAGAGCCAGTGATGGACAGTAACCGGGTTACCTTCAGTCAGAGAGCGAGTGATGGAGAGTAACCGAGTTACCGTCAGTCACAGAGCGAGTGATGGCGAGTAACCAGGTTACCTTCAATCAGAGAGCGAGTGATGGTGAGTAACCAGGTTACCTTCAATCAGAGAGCGAGTGATGGAGAGTAACTGGGTTACCTTCAGTCAGTGAGCAAGTGATGGAGAGTAACCGGGTTACTGTCAATCACAGAGCGATTGATGGAGAGTAACCGGGTTACCGTCAATCAGAGAGCGGGTGATGGAGAGTAACCGGGTTACCGTCAATCAGAGAGCGAGTGATGGGGACTAACCGGGTTACCGTCAATCAGAGAGCAAGTGATGGAGAGTAACCGGGTTACCGTCAGTCAGAGAGCGAGCGATGGTGAGTAACCGTGTTACCGTCAATCAGAGAGCGAGCGATGGTGAGTAACCGGGTTACTGTCAGTCAGAGAGCGAGTGATGGAGAGTTACCGGGTTACCGTCAGTCAGAGAGCGAGCGATGGTGAGTAACCGGGTTACCGTCAGTCAGAGAGCGAGTAATGGAGAGTAACCGGGTTACCGTCAGTCAGAGAGCGAGCGATGGTGAGTAACCGGGTTACCGTCAATCAGAGAGCGAGGGATGGAGAGTAACCGGGTTACCGTCAATCAGAGCGCAAGTGATGGCGAGTAACCGGGTTACCATCAGTCAGAGAGTGAGTGTTGATGAGTAACCAGGTTACCGTCAGTCAGAGAGTGAGTGATAGAGAGTAAACAGGTTACCGTCAATCAGAGAGCGAGTGATGGGGAGTAACCAGGTTACCGTCAGCTAGAGAGCGGGAGAAGGAGAGTAACCGGATTACTGTCAATCAGTGAGCGAGTGATGGAGAGTAACCAGGTTACCGTCAATCAGAGAGCGAGTGATGGAGAGTAACTGGGTTTCTGTCAATCAGAGAGTGAGTGATGGAGAGTAAACAGGTTACCGTCAATCAGGGAGCGAGTGATGGAGAGTAACCGGGTTACTGTCAATCAGAGAGTGAGTGATGGAGAGTAAACAGGTTACCGTCAATCAGAGAGCGAGTGATGGTGAGTAACCAGGTTACCATCAGCCAGAGAGCGGGTGATGGAGAGTAACCGGGTTACCGTCAATCAGAGAGCGACTGATGGAGAGTAACCGAGTTACCGCCAGTCACATAGCGAGTGATGGAGAGTAACGGGGTTACCGTCAATCAGAGAGCGACTGATGGAGAGTAACCGAGTTACCGTCAATTAGAGGGCGAGTGATGGAGAGTATCCGAGTTACCATTAGTCAGATAGTGAGTGTTGATGAGTAACCAGGTTACCGTCAGTCAGAGAGCGAATGATGGTGAGTAACCAGGTTACCATCAATCAGAGAGCCAGTGATGGAGAGGAACCAGGTTACCGTCAGTCTGAGGATGAGCGATGGTGAATATCCGGGTTACTGTCAATCAGAGAGCGAGTGATGGAGAGTAACCGGGTTACTGTCAGTCAGAGAGCGAGTGATGGAGAGTAACCGGGTTGCCGTCAGTCAGAGAGCGAGTGATGGAGAGTAACCGGGTTACTGTCAATCAGAGAACGAGTGATGGAGAGTAACCGGGTTACCGTCAGTTAGAAAGTGAGTCATGGAGAGTAACCGGGTTACCATCAGTCAGAGAGCGAGTGATGGAGATAAACCAGTTTACTGTCAGTCAGAGCGCGAGTGATGGAGAGTAACCAGGTTACCGTCAGACAGAGAGCGAGTGATGGAGAGTAACCGGGTTACTGTCAGTCAGAGAGCGAGTGATGGAGAGTAATCGGGTTACCGTCAGTCAGAGAGTGAGTGTTGATGAGTAACCGGGTTACTGTCAGTCAGAGAGCGAGTGATGGAGAGTAACCGGGTTACCGTCAATCAGAGAGCGAATGATGGAGAGTAACAGGGTTACCGTCAGTCAGAGAGTGAGTGATGGAGAGTAACCAGGTTACCGTCAATCAGAGAGCCAGTGATGGACAGTAACTGGGTTACCGTCAGTCAGAGAGCGAGTGATGTAGAGTAACCGGGTTACTGTCATTCAGAGAGCGAGTGATGGAGAGTGACAAGGTTACCGTCAGTCAGAGAGCGAGTAATGGAGAGTAACCGGGTTACCGTGAGTCAGAGAGCGAGTGACGGAGAGTAACCGAGTTACCGTCAGTCACATAGCGAGTGATGGAGAGTAACCCGGTTACCGTCAATCAGAGAGCGAGTGATGGACAGTAACCGGGTTACCGTCAGTGAGAGAGCGAGTGATGCAGAGTAACCGGGTTACTGTCATTCAGAGAGCGAGTGATGGAGAGTGACAAGGTTACCGTCAGTCAAAGAGCGAGTGATGGAGAGTAACCGGCTTACCATCAGTCAGAGAGCGAGTGATGGACAGTAACCGGGTTACCGTCATTCAGAGAGCGAGTGATGGAGAGTAACCGGGTTACTGTCATTCAGAGAGCGAGTGATGGAGAGTAACCGGGTTACCGTCAGTCAGAGAGCGAGTGATGGAGAGTGACAAGGTTACCGTCAGTCAAAGAGCGAGTGATGGAGAGTAACCGGGTTACCATCAGTCAGAGAGCGAGTGATGGACAGTAACCGGGTTAACGTCATTCAGAGAGCGAGTGATGGAGAGTAACCGGGTTACTGTCATTCAGAGAGCGAGTGATGGAGAGTAACCGGGTTATCGTCAGTCAGAGAGCGAGTGATGGACAGTAACCAGGTTACCGTCAATCAGAGAGCAAGTGATGGAGAGTAACCGGGTTGCCGTCAATCAGCGAGCGAGTGATGGAGAGTAACCAGGGTACCGTCAATCAGAGAGCGAGTGATGGAGATTAACCGTGTTGCTGTCTGTCAGAGAACGAGTGATGGAGATTAACGGGGTTACTGTCAGTCAGAGAGCGAGTGATGGACAGTAACCAGGTTACCGTCAATCAGAGAGCAAGTGATGGAGAGTAACCAGGTTACCGTCAATCAGAGAGCGAGTGATGGAGAGTAAACAGGTTACCGTCAATCAGAGAGCGAGTGATGGGGAGTAACCAGGTTACCATTAGCTAGAGAGCGGGAGATGGAGAGTAACCGGGTTACTGTCAATCAGAGAGCGAGTGATGGTGAGTAACCAGGTTACCGTCAATCAGAGAGCGAGTGATGGACAGTAACCGGGTTACTGTCATTCAGAGAGCGAGTGATGGACAGTAACCAGGTTACCGTCAATCAGAGAGCAAGTGATGGAGAGTAACCGGGTTGCCGTCAATCAGCGAGCGAGTGATGGAGAGTAACCAGGTTACCGTCAATCAGAGAGCGAGTGATGGAGATTAACCGTGTTGCTGTCTGTCAGAGAACGAGTGATGGAGATTAACGGGGTTACTGTCAGTCAGAGAGCGAGTGATGGACAGTAACCAGGTTACCGTCAATCAGAGAGCAAGTGATGGAGAGTAACCAGGTTACCGTCAATCAGAGAGCGAGTGATGGAGAGTAAACAGGTTACCGTCAATCAGAGAGCGAGTGATGGGGAGTAACCAGGTTACCATGAGCTAGAGAGCGGGAGATGGAGAGTAACCGGGTTACTGTCAATCAGAGAGCGAGTGATGGTGAGTAACCAGGTTACCGTCAATCAGAGAGCGAGTGATGGACAGTAACCGGGTTACTGCCAATCAGAGAGTGAGTGATGGAGAGTAAACAGGTTACCGTCAATCAGAGAGCGAGTGATGGAGAGTAACCGGGTTACTGTCAGTCAGAGAGCGAGTGATGGAGAGTAACCAGGTTACCGTCAATCAGAGAGCTAGTGATGGAAAGTAACTGGGTTACCGTCAATCAGAGAGCGAGTGATGGCGAGTAACCAGGTTACCGTCAGTCAGAGAGCGAGTGATGGAGAGAACCGGGTTTCTGTCAGTCAGAGAGTGAGTGTTGATGAGTAACCAGGTTACCGTCAGTCAGAGGGCGAGTGATGGAGAGTCACCGGGTTACCGTCAGTCAGAGAGCGGGAGATGGAGAGTCACCGGCTTACTGTCAGTCAGAGAGCGAGTGATGGAGAGTAACCGGGTTACTGTCAGTCAGAGAGCGAGCGATGGAGAGTAACCGGGTTACCATCAGTCAGAGAGCGGGTGATGGAGAGTAACCGGTTTACCTTCAGTCAGAGAGCGAGTGCTGGAGAGTAACCGGGTTACCGTCAGCCAGAGAGCGAGTGATGGAGAGTAACCGGGTTACTGTCAGTCAGAGTGCGAGTGATGGACAGTAACCAGGTTACCGTCAATCAGAGTGCGAGTGACGGAGAGTAACCAGGTTACCGTCAGTCTGAGGGCGTGCGATGGTGAGTAACCGGGTTACTGTCAATCAGAGAACGAGTGATGGAGAGTAACCGGTTACCGTCAATCAGAGAGCGACTGATGGAGAGTAACCGGGTTACCATCAGTCGGAGAGCGAGTGATGGAGAGTAACCGGTTTACTGTCAGTCAGAGAGCGAGTGATGGAGAGTAACCGGGTTACCGTCCGTCAGAGAGCGAGTGATGGAGAGTAACCAGGTTACCGTCAGACAGAGAGCGCGTGATGGAGAGTAACCGGGTTATTGTCAGTCAGAGAGCGAGTGATGGAGAGTAACCGGGTTACCGCCAGTCAGAGAGCGAGTGATGGAGAGTAACCGGGTTACCGTCAGTCAGCGAGCGAGTGATGGAGAGTAACCTGGTTACCGTCAGTCAGAGAGCGAGTGATAGAGAGTAACCGGGTTACCGTCAGTCACACAGCGAGTGATGGAGAGTAACTGGTTTACTGTCAGTCAGAGAGCGAGTGATGGAGAGTAACCGGTTTACCTTCAGTCAGAGAGCGAGTGCTGGAGAGTAACCGGGTTACCGTCAGCCAGAGAGCGAGTGATGGACAGTAACCAGGTTACCGTCAATCAGAGAGCTAGTGATGGAGAGTAACTGGGTTACCGTCAGCCAGAGAGCGAGTGATGGAGAGTAACCGGGTTACTGTCAGTCAGAGTGCGAGTGATGGACAGTAACCAGGTTACCGTCAATCAGAGAGCTAGTGATGGAAAGTAACTGGGTTACCGTCAATCAGAGAGCGAGTGATGGCGAGTAACCAGGTTACCATCAGTCAGAGAGTGAGTGATAGAGAGTAACCGGGTTACTTTCAATTAGAGAGCGAGTAATGGTGAGTAACCAGGTTACCATCAATCAGAGTGCGAGTGATGGAGAGTAACCAGGTTACTGTCAGTCTGAGGGCGTGCGATGGTGAGAAACAGGGTTACTGTCAATCAGAGAGCGAGTGATGGGGGGGTAACCGGGTTACCGTCAATTAGAAAGTGAGTGATGGAGAGTAACCGGTTTACTGTCAGTCAGAGAGCGAGTGATGGAGATTAACCAGTTTACATTCAGTCAGAGCGCAAGTGATGGAGATTAACCGGGTTACTGTCAGTCAGAGAGCGAGTGATGGAGAGTAACCGGGTTACCGTCATTCAGAGAGCGTGTGATGGAGAGTAACCGGGTTACTGTCAATCAGAGAGCGAGCGATGGAGAGTAACCAGGTTACCGTCAGTTAGAAAGTGAGTGATGGAGAGTAACCAGGTTACCGTCAGACAGAGAGCGAGTGATGGAGAGTAACCGGGTTACTGTCAGTCAGAGAGCGAGTGATGGAGAGTAACCGGGTTACCGTCAGTCAGAGAGTGAGTGTTGATGAGTGACCAGGTTACCGTCAATCAGAGAGCGAGTGATGGAGAGTAACCGGTTACCGTCAATCAGAGAGCGACTGATGGAGAGTAACCGGGTTACCGTCAATCAGAGAGCGAGTGATGGAGAGTAACCTGGTTACCGTCAGTCAGAGAGCGAGTGATGGAGAGTAACCGGGTTACTGTCCGTCAGAGAGCGAGTGATGGATAGTAACCGGGTTACCGTCAGTCAGAGCGCGAGTGATGGAGAGTAACCAGGTTACCGTCAGCTAGAGAGCGGGAGATGGAGAGTAACCGGGTTACTGTCAATCAGAGAGCGTGTGATGGAGAGTAACCAGGTTACCGTCAATCAGAGAGCGAATGATGGACAGTAACCGGGTTACTGTCAGTCAGAGAGCGAGTGATGGAGAGTAACCAGGTTACCGTCAGTCAGAGCGCGAGTGATGGAGAATAAACAGGTTCCCGTCAATCAGAGAGCGAGTGATGGAGAGTAACCGGGTTACTGTCAGTCAGAGAGCGAGTGATGGAGAGTAACCAGGTTACCGTCAATCAGAGAGCGAGTGATGGAGAGTAACCAGGTTACCGTCAATCAGAGAGCGAGTGATGGAGAGTAACCGGGTTACTGTCAATCAGAGTGTGCGTGATGGAGAGTAAACAGGTTACCGTCAATCAGAGAGCGAGTGATGGTGAGTAACCAGGTTACCGTCAGCCAGAGTGCGGGTGATGGAGAGTAACCGGGTTACCGTCAATCAGAGAGCGAGTGATGGAGAGTAACCGCGTTACCGTCAATCAGAGAGCGACTGATGGAGAGTAACCGGGTTACCGTCAGTCAGAGAGCGGGTGATGGAGAGTAACCGAGTTACCGTCAGTCACATAGCGAGTGATGGAGAGTAACCCGGTTACCTTCAATCAGAGAGCGAGTGATGGATAGTAACCGGGTAACCGTCAATTAGAGAGCGAGTGATGGAGAGTAACCGAGTTACCATCACTCAGATAGTGAGTGTTGATGAGTAACCAGGTTACCGTCAGTCAGCGAGCGAATGATGGAGAGTAACCAGGTTACCATCAATCAGAGTGCGAGTGTTGGAGAGTAACCAGGTTACCGTCAGTCTGAGGATGAGCGATGGTGAGTAAGCGGGTTACTGTCAATCAGAGAGCGAGTGATGAAGAGTAACCGGGTTACTGTCAGTCAGAGAGCGAGTGATGGAGAGTAAACGGGTTACAGTCAGTCAGAGAGCGAGTGATGGAGAGTAACCGGGTTACTGTCAGTTAGAAAGTGAGCGATGGAGAGTAACCGGGTTACTATTAGTCAGAGAGCGAGTGATGGAGATTAACCAGTTTACTGTCAGTCAGAGCGCGAGTGATGGAGAGTAACCAGGTTACCGTCAGACAGAGAGCGAGTGTTGGAGAGTAACCGGGTTACTGTCAGTCAGAGAGCGAGTGATGGAGAGTAACCGGGTTACCGTCAGTCAGAGAGTGAGTGTTGATGAGTAACCAGGTTGCCGTCAATCAGAGAGCGAGTGATGGAGAGTAATCGGTTACCGTCAATCAGAGAGCGACTGATGGAGAGTAACCGGGTTACCGTCAATCAGAGAGCGAGTGATGGAGAGTAACCTGGTTACCGTCAGTCAGAGAGCGAGTGATGGTGAGGAACCGGGTTTCTGTCAGTCAGAGAGTGAGAGTTGATGAGTAACCAGGTTACCGTCAGTCAGAGAGCGAGTGATGGAGAGGAACCGGGTTTCTGTCAGTCAGAGAGTGAGTGTTGATGAGTAACCAGGTTACCGTCAGTCAGAGGGCGAGTGATGGAGAGTCACCGGGTTACCGTCAGTCAGAGAGCGGGAGATGGAGAGTCACCGGCTTACTGTCAGTCAGAGAGCGAGTGATGGAGAGTAACCGGGTTACTGTCAGTCAGAGAGCGAGCGATGGAGAGTAACCGGGTTACCATCAGTCAGAGAGCGGGTGATGGAGAGTAACCGGTTTACCTTCAGTCAGAGAGCGAGTGCTGGAGAGTAACCGGGTTACCGTCAGCCAGAGAGCGAGTGATGGAGAGTAACCGGGTTGCCGTCAGTCAGAGAGCGAGTGATGGAGAGTAACCGGGTTACTGTCAGTCAGAGTGCGAGTGATGGACAGTAACCAGGTTACCGTCAATCAGAGTGCGAGTGACGGAGAGTAACCAGGTTACCGTCAGTCTGAGGGCGTGCGATGGTGAGTAACCGGGTTACTGTCAATCAGAGAACGAGTGATGGAGAGTAACCGGGTTACCGTCAATTAGAAAGTGAGTGATGGAGAGTAACCGGGTTACTGTCAATTCAAGAGCGAGTGATGGAGAGTAACCGGGTTACCATCAGTCGGAGAGCGAGTGATGGAGAGTAACCGGTTTACTGTCAGTCAGAGAGCGAGTGATGGAGAGTAACCGGGTTACCGTCCGTCAGAGAGCGAGTGATGGAGAGTAACCAGGTTACCACCAGACAGAGAGCGAGTGATGGAGAGTAACCGGGTTATTGTCAGTCAGAGAGCGAGTGATGGAGAGTAACCGGGTTACCGCCAGTCAGAGAGCGAGTGATGGAGAGTAACCTGGTTACCGTCAGTCAGAGAGCGAGTGATGGAGAGTAACCTGGTTACCGTCAGTCAGAGAGCGAGTGATAGAGAGTAACCGGGTTACCGTCAGTCACACAGCGAGTGATGGAGAGTAACTGGTTTACTGTCAGTCAGAGAGCGAGTGATGGAGAGTAACCGGTTTACCTTCAGTCAGAGAGCGAGTGCTGGAGAGTAACCGGGTTACCGTCAGCCAGAGAGCGAGTGATGGACAGTAACCAGGTTACCGTCAATCAGAGAGCTAGTGATGGAGAGTAACTGGGTTACCGTCAGCCAGAGAGCGAGTGATGGAGAGTAACCGGGTTACTGTCAGTCAGAGTGCGAGTGATGGACAGTAACCAGGTTACCGTCAATCAGAGAGCTAATGATGGAGAGTAACTGGGTTACCGTCAATCAGAGAGTGAGTGATGGCGAGTAACCAGGTTACCGTCAGTCAGAGAGTGAGTGATAGAGAGTAACCGGGTTACTTTCAATGAGAGAGCGAGTAATGGTGAGTAACCAGGTTACCATCAATCAGAGTGCGAGTGATGGAGAGTAACCAGGTTACCGTCAGTCTGAGGGCGTGCGATGGTGAGAAACAGGGTTACTGTCAATCAGAGAGCGAGTGATGGGGGGTAACCGGGTTACCGTCAATTAGAAAGTGAGTGATGGAGAGTAACCGGTTTACTGTCAGTCAGAGAGCGAGTGATGGAGATTAACCAGTTTACAGTCAGTCAGAGCGCAAGTGATGGAGAGTAACCGGGTTACTGTCAGTCAGAGAGCGAGTGATGGAGAGTAACCGGGTTACCGTCATTCAGTGAGCGTGTGATGGAGAGTAACCGGGTTACTGTCAATCAGACAGCGAGCGATGGAGAGTAACCGGGTTACCGTCAGTTAGAAAGTGAGTGATGAAGAGTAACCGGGTTACCATCAGTCAGAAAGTGAGTGATGGAGAGTAACCAGGTTACCGTCAGACAGAGAGCGAGTGATGGAGAGTAACCGGGTTACTGTCAGTCAGAGAGCGAGTGATGGAGAGTAACCGGGTTACCGTCAGTCAGAGAGTGAGTGTTGATGAGTAACCAGGTTACCGTCAATCAGAGAGCGAGTGATGGAGAGTAACCGGTTACCGTCAATCAGAGAGCGACTGATGGAGAGTAACCGGGTTACCGTCAATCAGAGAGCGAGTGATGGAGAGTAACCTGGTTACCGTCAATCAGAGAGCGAGTGATGGAGAGTAACCGGGTTACTGTCAATCAGAGAGTGAGTGATGGAGAGTAAACAGGTTACCGTCAATTAGAGAGCTAGTGATGGTGAGTAACCAGGTTACCGTCAGCCAGAGAGTGGGTGATGGACAGTAACCGGGTTACCGTAAATCAGGTAGCGAGTGATGGAGAGTAACCGGGTTACTGTCAATCAGAGAGCGACTGATGGAGAGTAACCGGTTTACCGTCAGTCAGAGAGCGGGTGATGGAGAGTAACCGAGTTACCGTCAGTCACATAGCGAGTGATGGACAGTAACCCGGTTACCTTCAATCAGAGAGCGAGTGATGGATAGTAACCGGTTTACCGTCAATTAGAGAGCGAGTGATGGAGACTATCCGAGTTACCATCACTCAGATAGTGAGTGTTGATGTGTAACCAGGTTACCGTCAGTCAGAGAGCGAATGACAGTGAGTAACCAGGTTACCATCAATCAGAGTGCGAGTGATGGAGAGTAACCTGGTTACCGTCAGTCTGAGGATGAGCGATAGTGAGTAACCGGGTTACAGTCAATCAGAGAGCGAGTGATGGAGAGTAACCGGGTTACTGTCAGTCAGAGAGCGAGTGATGGAGAGTAACCGGGTTACCGTCAGTCAGAGAGCGAGTGATGGAGAGTAACCGGGTTACTGTCAATCAGAGAGTGAGCGATGGAGAGTAACCGGGTTACCGTAAGTTAGAAAGTGAGTGATGGAGAGTAACCGGGTTACCATCAGTCAGAGAGCGAGTGATGGAGATTAACCAGTTTACAGTCAGTCAGAGCGCAAGTGATGGAGAGTAACCAGGTTACCGTCAGACAGAGAGCGAGTGATGGAGAGTAACCGGGTTACTGTCAGTCAGAGAGCGAGTGATGGAGAGTAACCGGGTTACCGTCAGTCAGAGAGTGAGTGTTGATGAGTAACCAGGTTACCGTCAATAAGAGAGCGAGTGATGGAGAGTAACCGGTTACCGTCAATTAGAGAGCGACTGATGGAGAGCAACCGGGTTACCGTCAATCAGAGTGCGAGTGATGGAGACTAACCTGGTTACCGTCAGCTAGAGAGCGGGAGATGGAGAGTAACCGGGTTATTGTCAATCAGAGAGCGAGTGATGGAGAGTAACCAGGTTACCGTCAATCAGAGAGCGAGTGATCGTCAGTAACCGGGTTACTGTCAGTCAGAGAGCGAGTGATGGAGAGTAACCAGGTTACCGTCAGTCAGAGCGCGAGTGATGGAGAGTAAACAGTTTACCGTCAATCAGAGAGCGAGTGATGGAGAGTATCCAGGTTACCGTCAATCAGAGAGCGAGTGATGGAGAGTAACCAGGTTACCGTCAATCAGAGAGCGAGTGATGGAGAGTAACCAGGTTACTATCAATCAGAGAGTGCGTGATGGAGAGTAAACAGGTTACTGTCAATCAGAGAGCGAGTGATGGTGAGTAACCGGGTTACCGTCAATCAGAGAGCGAGTGATGGAGAGTAACCTGGTTACCGTCAATCAGAGAGCGACTGATGGAGAGTAACCGGGTTACCGTCAGTCAGAGAGCGGGTGATGGAGAGTAACCGAGTTACCGTCAGTCACATAGCGAGTGATGGAGAGTAACCCGGTTAACTTCAGTCAGAGAGCGAGTGATGGATATTAACCGGGTAACCGTCGATTAGAGAGCGAGTGATGGAGAGTATCCGAGTTACCATCAGACAGATAGTGAGTGTTGATGAGTAACCAGGTTACCGTCAGTCAGCGAGCGAATGATGGTGAGTAACCAGGTTACCATCAATCAGAGTGCGAGCGATGGTGAGTAACCGGGTTACTGTCAATCCGAGAGCGACTGATGGAGAGTAACCGGGTTACTGTCAGTCAGAGAGCGAGTGATGGAGAGTAACCGGGTTACTGTCAATCAGAGAGCAAGCGATGGAGAGTAACCGGGTTACCGTCAGTTAGAAAGCGAGTGATGGAGAGTAACCGGTTTACCTTCAGTCAGAGAGCGAGTGCTGGAGAGTAACCGGGTTACCGTCAGCCAGAGAGCGAGTGATGGACAGTAACCAGGTTACCGTCAATCAGAGAGCTAGTGATGGAGAGTAACTGGGTTACCGTCAGCCAGAGAGCGAGTGATGGAGAGTAACCGGGTTACTGTCAGTCAGAGTGCGAGTGATGGACAGTAACCAGGTTACCGTCAATCAGAGAGCTAGTGATGGAGAGTAACTGGGTTACCGTCAATCAGAGAGCAAGTGATGGCGAGTAACCAGGTTACCGTCAGTCAGAGAGTGAGTCATAGAGAGTAACCGGGTTACTTTCAATGAGAGAGCGAGTAATGGTGAGTAACCAGGTTACCATCAATCAGAGTGCGAGTGATGGAGAGTAACCAGGTTACCGTCAGTCTGAGGGCGTGCGATGGTGAGAAACAGGGTTACTGTCAATCAGAGAGCGAGTGATGGGGGGTAACCGGGTTACCGTCAATTAGAAAGTGAGTGATGGAGAGTAACCGGTTTACTGTCAGTCAGAGAGCGAGTGATGGAGATTAACCAGTTTACAGTCAGTCAGAGCGCAAGTGATGGAGAGTAACCGGGTTACTGTCAGTCAGAGAGCGAGTGATGGAGAGTAACCGGGTTACCGTCATTCAGAGAGCGTGTGATGGAGAGTAACCGGGTTACTGTCAATCAGAGAGCGAGCGATGGAGAGTAACCGGGTTACCGTCAGTTAGAAAGTGAGTGATGGAGAGTAACCGGGTTACCATCAGTCAGAAAGTGAGTGATGGAGAGTAACCAGGTTACCGTCAGACAGAGAGCGAGTGATGGAGAGTAACCGGGTTACTGTCAGTCAGAGAGCGAGTGATGGAGAGTAACCGGGTTACCGTCAGTCAGAGAGTGAGTGTTGATGAGTAACCAGGTTACCGTCAATCAGAGAGCGAGTGATGGAGAGTAACCGGTTACCGTCAATCAGAGAGCGACTGATGGAGAGTAACCGGGTTACCGTCAATCAGAGAGCGAGTGATGGAGAGTAACCTGGTTACCGTCAATCAGAGAGCGAGTGATGGAGAGTAACCGGGTTACTGTCAATCAGAGAGTGAGTGATGGAGACTAACCTGGTTACCGTCAGCTAGAGAGCGGGAGATGGAGAGTAACCGGATTATTGTCAATCAGAGAGCGAGTGATGGAGAGTAACCAGGTTACCGTCAATCAGAGAGCGAGTGATGGTCAGTAACCGGGTTACTGTCAGTCAGAGAGCGAGTGATGGAGAGTAACCAGGTTACCGTCAGTCAGAGCGCGAGTGATGGAGAGTAAACAGTTTACCGTCAATCAGAGAGCGAGTGATGGAGAGTAACCGGGTTACTGTCAGTCAGAGAGCGAGTGATGGAGAGTATCCAGGTTACCGTCAATCAGAGAGCGAGTGATGGAGAGTAACCAGGTTACCGTCAATCAGAGAGCGAGTGATGGAGAGTAACCAGGTTACTATCAATCAGAGAGTGCGTGATGGAGAGTAAACAGGTTACTGTCAATCAGAGAGCGAGTGATGGTGAGTAACCGGGTTACCGTCAATCAGAGAGTGCGTGATGGAGAGTAAACAGGTTACTGTCAATCAGAGAGCGAGTGATGGAGAGTATCCAGGTTACCGTCAATCAGAGAGCGAGTGATGGAGAGTAACCAGGTTACCGTCAATCAGAGAGCGAGTGATGGAGAGTAACCAGGTTACTATCAATCAGAGAGTGCGTGATGGAGAGTAAACAGGTTACTGTCAATCAGAGAGCGAGTGATGGAGAGTAACCGAGTTACCGTCAGTCACATAGCGAGTGATGGAGAGTAACCCGGTTAACTTCAGTCAGAGAGCGAGTGATGGATAGTAACCGGGTAACCGTCGATTAGAGAGCGAGTGATGGAGAGTATCCGAGTTACCATCAGACAGATAGTGAGTGTTGATGAGTAACCAGGTTACCGTCAGTCAGCGAGCGAATGATGGTGAGTAACCAGGTTACCATCAATCAGAGTGCGAGTGATGGAGAGTAACCAGGTTACCGTCAGTCTGAGGTTGAGCGATGGTGAGTAACCGGGTTACTGTCAATCCGAGAGCGACTGATGGAGAGTAACCGGGTTACTGTCAGTCAGAGAGCGAGTGATGGAGAGTAACCGGGTTACCGTCATTCAGAGAGCGAGTGATGGAGAGTAACCGGGTTACAGTCAATCAGAGAGCAAGCGATGGAGAGTAACCGGGTTACCGTCAGTTAGAAAGCGAGTGATGGAGAGTAACCGGTTTACCTTCAGTCAGAGAGCGAGTGCTGGAGAGTAACCGGGTTACCGTCAGCCAGAGAGCGAGTGATGGACAGTAACCAGGTTACCGTCAATCAGAGAGCTAGTGATGGAGAGTAACTGGGTTACCGTCAGCCAGAGAGCGAGTGATGGAGAGTAACCGGGTTACTGTCAGTCAGAGTGCGAGTGATGGACAGTAACCAGGTTACCGTCAATCAGAGAGCTAGTGATGGAGAGTAACTGGGTTACCGTCAATCAGAGAGCAAGTGATGGCGAGTAACCAGGTTACCGTCAGTCAGAGAGTGAGTCATAGAGAGTAACCGGGTTACTTTCAATGAGAGAGCGAGTAATGGTGAGTAACCAGGTTACCATCAATCAGAGTGCGAGTGATGGAGAGTAACCAGGTTACCGTCAGTCTGAGGGCGTGCGATGGTGAGAAACAGGGTTACTGTCAATCAGAGAGCGAGTGATGGGGGGTAACCGGGTTACCGTCAATTAGAAAGTGAGTGATGGAGAGTAACCGGTTTACTGTCAGTCAGAGAGCGAGTGATGGAGATTAACCAGTTTACAGTCAGTCAGAGCGCAAGTGATGGAGAGTAACCGGGTTACTGTCAGTCAGAGAGCGAGTGATGGAGAGTAACCGGGTTACCGTCATTCAGAGAGCATGTGATGGAGAGTAACCGGGTTACCGTCAATCAGAGAGCGAGCGATGGAGAGTAACCGGGTTACCGTCAGTTAGAAAGTGAGTGATGGAGAGTAACCGGGTTACCATCAGTCAGAAAGTGAGTGATGGAGAGTAACCAGGTTACCGTCAGACAGAGAGCGAGTGATGGAGAGTAACCGGGTTACTGTCAGTCAGAGAGCGAGTGATGGAGAGTAACCGGGTTACCGTCAGTCAGAGAGTGAGTGTTGATGAGTAACCAGGTTACCGTCAATCAGAGAGCGAGTGATGGAGAGTAACCGGTTACCGTCAATCAGAGAGCGACTGATGGAGAGTAACCGGGTTACCGTCAATCAGAGAGCGAGTGATGGAGAGTAACCTGGTTACCGTCAATCAGAGAGCGAGTGATGGAGAGTAACCGGGTTACTGTCAATCAGAGAGTGAGTGATGGAGAGTAAACAGGTTACCGTCAATTAGAGAGCTAGTGATGGTGAGTAACCAGGTTACCGTCAGCCAGAGAGTGGGTGATGGACAGTAACCGGGTTACCGTAAATCAGAGAGCGACTGATGGAGAATAACCGGTTTACCGTCAGTCAGAGAGCGGGTGATGGAGAGTAACCGAGTTACCGTCAGTCACATAGCGAGTGATGGAGAGTAACCCGGTTACCTTCAATCAGAGAGCGAGTGATGGATAGTAACCGGGTTACCGTCAATTAGAGAGCGAGTGATGGAGACTATCCGAGTTACCATCAGTCAGATAGTGAGTGTTGATGTGTAACCAGGTTACCGTCAGTCAGAGAGAGAATGATAGTGAGTAACCAGGTTACCATCAATCAGAGTGCGAGTGATGGAGAGTAACCAGGTTACCGTCAGTCTGAGGATGAGCGATGGTGAGTAACCGGGGTACAGTCAATCAGAGAGCGAGTGATGGAGAGTAACCGGGTTACTGTCAGTCAGAGAGCGAGTGATGGAGAGTAACCGGGTTACCGTCAGTCAGAGAGCAAGTGATGGAGAGTAACCGGGTTACTGTCAATCAGAGAGCGAGCGATGGAGAGTAACCGGGTTACCGTAAGTTAGAAAGTTAGTGATGGAGAGTAACCGGGTTACCATCAGTCAGCGAGCGAGTGATGGAGATTAACCAGTTTGCAGTCAGTCAGAGTGCAAGTGATGGAGAGTAACCAGGTTACCGTCAGGCAGAGAGCGAGTGATGGAGAGTAACCGGGTTACTGTCAGTCAGAGAGCGAGTGATGGAGAGTAACCGGGTTACCGTCAGTCAGAGAGTGAGTGTTGATGAGTAACCAGGTTACCGTCAATCAGAGAGCGAGTGATGGAGAGTAACCGGTTACCGTCAATCAGAGAGCGACTGATGGAGAGCAACCGGGTTACCGTCAATCAGAGAGCGAGTGATGGAGACTAACCTGGTTACCGTCAGTCAGAGAGCGAGTGATGGAGAGTAACCGGGTTACTGTCAGTCAAAAGGGAGTGATGGAGAGTAACCGGGTTACCGTCAGTCAGAGCGCGAGTGATGGAGAGTAACCAGGTTACCGTCAGCTAGAGAGCGGGAGATGGAGAGGAACCGGGTTATTGTCAATCAGAGAGCGAGTGATGGAGTGTAACCAGGTTACCGTCAATCAGAGAGCGAGTGATGGTCAGTAACCGGGTTACTGTCAGTCAGAGAGCGAGTGATGGAGAGTAACCAGGTTACCGTCAGTCAGAGCGCGAGTGATGGAGAGTAAACAGTTTACCGTCAATCAGAGAGCGAGTGATGGAGAGTAACCGGGTTACTGTCAGTCAGAGAGCGAGTGATGGAGAGTATCCAGGTTACCGTCAATCAGAGAGCGAGTGATGGAGAGTAACCAGGTTACCGTCAATCAGAGAGCGAGTGATGGAGAGTAACCAGGTTACTATCAATCAGAGAGTGCGTGATGGAGAGTAAACAGGTTACTGTCAATCAGAGAGCGAGTGATGGTGAGTAACCGGGTTACCGTCAATCAGAGAGCGTGTGATGGAGAGTAACCGGGTTACCGTCAATCAGAGAGTGACTGATGGAGAGTAACCGGGTTACCGTCAGTCAGAGAGCGGGTGATGGAGAGTAACCGAGTTACCGTCAGTCACATAGCGAGTGATGGAGAGTAACCAGGTTACCGTCAATCAGAGAGCGAGTGATGGTCAGTAACCGGGTTACTGTCAGTCAGAGAGCGAGTGATGGAGAGTAACCAGGTTACCGTCAGTCAGAGCGCGAGTGATGGAGAGTAAACAGTTTACCGTCAATCAGAGAGCGAGTGATGGAGAGTAACCGGGTTACTGTCAGTCAGAGAGCGAGTGATGGAGAGTAACCAGGTTACCGTCAATCAGAGAGCGAGTGATGGAGAGTAACCAGGTTACTATCAATCAGAGAGTGCGTGATGGAGAGTAAACAGGTTACTGTCAATCAGAGAGCGAGTGATGGTGAGTAACCAGGTTACCGTCAGCCAGAGAGCGGGTGATGGAGAGTAACCGGGTTACTGTCCGTCAGAGATCGAGTGATGGATAGTAACCAGGTTACCGTCAGTCAGAGCGCGAGTGATGGAGAGTAACCAGGTTACCGTCAGCTAGAGAGCGGGAGATGGAGAGTAACCGGGTTACTGTCAATCAGAGAGCGAGTGATGGAGAGTAACCGGGTTACCGTCAGTCAGAGAGCGAGTGATGGACAGTAACCGGGTTACTGTCAGTCAGAGAGCGAGTGATGGAGACTAACCAGGTTACCGTCAATCAGAGAGCGAGTGATGGAGAGTAACCAGGTTACCGTCAATCAGAGAGCGAGTGATGGAGAGTAACCGGTTTACTGTCAATCAGAGTGTGCGTGATGGAGAGTAAACAGGTTACCGTCAATCAGAGAGCGAGTGATGGTGAGTAACCAGGTTACCGTCAGCCAGAGAGCGGGTGATGGAGAGTAACCGGGTTACCGTCAATCAGAGAGCGAGTGATGGAGAGTAACCGCGTTACCGTCAATCAGAGAGCGACTGATGGAGAGTAACCGGGTTACCGTCAGTCAGAGAGCGGGTGATGGAGAGTAACCGAGTTACCGTCAGTCACATAGTGAGTGATGGAGTGTAACCCGGTTACCTTCAATCAGAGAGCGAGTGATGGATAGTAACCGGGTAACCGTCAATTAGAGAGCGAGTGATGGAGAGTATCCGAGTTACCATCAGTCAGATAGTGAGTGTTGATGAGTAACCAGGTTACCGTCAGTCAGAGAGCGAATGATGGTGAGTAACCAGGTTACCATCAATCAGAGTGCGAGTGATGGAGAGTAACCAGGTTACCGTCAGTCTGAGGATGAGCGATGGTGAGTAAGCGGGTTACTGTCAATCAGAGAGCGAGTGATGGAGAGTAACCGGGTTACCGTCAGTCAGAGAGCGAGTGATGGAGAGTAACCGGGTTACTGTCAGTTAGAAAGTGAGCGATGGAGATTAACCGGGTTACCATCAGTCAGAGAGCGAGTGATGGAGATTAACCAGTTTACTGTCAGTCAGAGCGCGAGTGATGTAGAGTAACCAGGTTACCGTCAGACAGAGAGCGAGTGTTGGAGAGTAACCGGGTTACTGTCAGTCAGAGAGCGAGTGATGGAGAGTAACCGGGTTACCGTCAGTCAGAGAGCTAGTGATGGAGAGTAACTGGGTTACCGTCAGCCAGAGAGCGAGTGATGGAGAGTAACCGGGTTACTGTCAGTCAGAGTGCGAGTGATGGACAGTAACCAGGTTACCGTCAATCAGAGAGCTAGTGATGGAGAGTAACTGGGTTACCGTCAATCAGAGAGCAATTGATGGCGAGTAACCAGGTTACCGTCAGTCAGAGAGTGAGTCATAGAGAGTAACCGGGTTACTTTCAATGAGAGAGCGAGTAATGGTGAGTAACCAGGTTACCATCAATCAGAGTGCGAGTGATGGAGAGTAACCAGGTTACCGTCAGTCTGAGGGCGTGCGATGGTGAGAAACAGGGTTACTGTCAATCAGAGAGCGAGTGATGGGGGGTAACCGGGTTACCGTCAATTAGAAAGTGAGTGATGGAGAGTAACCGGTTTACTGTCAGTCAGAGAGCGAGTGATGGAGATTAACCAGTTTACAGTCAGTCAGAGCGCAAGTGATGGAGAGTAACCGGGTTACTGTCAGTCAGAGAGCGAGTGATGGAGAGTAACCGGGTTACCGTCATTCAGAGAGCATGTGATGGAGAGTAACCGGGTTACTGTCAATCAGAGAGCGAGCGATGGAGAGTAACCGGGTTACCGTCAGTTAGAAAGTGAGTGATGGAGAGTAACCGGGTTACCATCAGTCAGAAAGTGAGTGATGGAGAGTAACCAGGTTACCGTCAGACAGAGAGCAAGTGATGGAGAGTAACCGGGTTACTGTCAGTCAGAGAGCGAGTGATGGAGAGTAACCGGGTTACCGTCAGTCAGAGAGTGAGTGTTGATGAGTAACCAGGTTACCGTCAATCAGAGAGCGAGTGATGGAGAGTAACCGGTTACCGTCAATCAGAGAGCGACTGATGGAGAGTAACCGGGTTACCGTCAATCAGAGAGCGAGTGATGGAGAGTAACCTGGTTACCGTCAATCAGAGAGCGAGTGATGGAGAGTAACCGGGTTACTGTCAATCAGAGAGTGAGTGATGGAGAGTAAACAGGTTACCGTCAATTAGAGAGCTAGTGATGGTGAGTAACCAGGTTACCGTCAGCCAGAGAGTGGGTGATGGACAGTAACCGGGTTACCGTAAATCAGAGAGCGACTGATGGAGAGTAACCGGTTTACCGTCAGTCAGAGAGCGGGTGATGGAGAGTAACCGAGTTACCGTCAGTCACATAGCGAGTGATGGAGAGTAACCCGGTTACCTTCAATCAGAGAGCGAGTGATGGATAGTAACCGGGTTACCGTCAATTAGAGAGCGAGTGATGGAGACTATCCGAGTTACCATCAGTCAGATAGTGAGTGTTGATGTGTAACCAGGTTACCGTCAGTCAGAGAGAGAATGATAGTGAGTAACCAGGTTACCATCAATCAGAGTGCGAGTGATGGAGAGTAACCAGGTTACCGTCAGTCTGAGGATGAGCGATGGTGAGTAACCGGGGTACAGTCAATCAGAGAGCGAGTGATGGAGATTAACCAGTTTGCAGTCAGTCAGAGTGCAAGTGATGGAGAGTAACCAGGTTACCGTCAGGCAGAGAGCGAGTGATGGAGAGTAACCGGGTTACTGTCAGTCAGAGAGCGAGTGATGGAGAGTAACCGGGTTACCGTCAGTCAGGGAGTGAGTGTTGATGAGTAACCAGGTTACCGTCAATCAGAGAGCGAGTGATGGAGAGTAACCGGTTACCGTCAATCAGAGAGCGACTGATGGAGAGCAACCGGGTTACCGTCAATCAGAGAGCGAGTGATGGAGACTAACCTGGTTACCGTCAGTCAGAGAGCGAGTGATGGAGAGTAACCGGGTTACTGTCAGTCAAAAGGGAGTGATGGAGAGTAACCGGGTTACCGTCAGTCAGAGCGCGAGTGATGGAGAGTAACCAGGTTACCGTCAGCTAGAGAGCGGGAGATGGAGAGTAACCGGGTTATTGTCAATCAGAGAGCGAGTGATGGAGTGTAACCAGGTTACCGTCAATCAGAGAGCGAGTGATGGTCAGTAACCGGGTTACTGTCAGTCAGAGAGCGAGTGATGGAGAGTAACCAGGTTACCGTCAGTCAGAGCGCGAGTGATGGAGAGTAAACAGTTTACCGTCAATCAGAGAGCGAGTGATGGAGAGTAACCGGGTTACTGTCAGTCAGAGAGCGAGTGATGGAGAGTATCCAGGTTACCGTCAATCAGAGAGCGAGTGATGGAGAGTAACCAGGTTACCGTCAATCAGAGAGCGAGTGATGGAGAGTAACCAGGTTACTATCAATCAGAGAGTGCGTGATGGAGAGTAAACAGGTTACTGTCAATCAGAGAGCGAGTGATGGTGAGTAACCGGGTTACCGTCAATCAGAGAGCGTGTGATGGAGAGTAACCGGGTTACCGTCAATCAGAGAGTGACTGATGGGGAGTAACCGGGTTACCGTCAGTCAGAGAGCGGGTGATGGAGAGTAACCGAGTTACCGTCAGTCACATAGCGAGTGATGGAGAGTAACCAGGTTACCGTCAATCAGAGAGCGAGTGATGGTCAGTAACCGGGTTACTGTCAGTCAGAGAGCGAGTGATGGAGAGTAACCAGGTTACCGTCAGTCAGAGCGCGAGTGATGGAGAGTAAACAGTTTACCGTCAATCAGAGAGCGAGTGATGGAGAGTAACCGGGTTACTGTCAGTCAGAGAGCGAGTGATGGAGAGTAACCAGGTTACCGTCAATCAGTGAGCGAGTGATGGAGAGTAACCAGGTTACCGTCAATCAGAGAGCGAGTGATGGAGAGTAACCAGGTTACTATCAATCAGAGAGTGCGTGATGGAGAGTAAACAGGTTACTGTCAATCAGAGAGCGAGTGATGGTGAGTTACCAGGTTACCGTCAGCCAGAGAGCGGGTGATGGAGAGTAACCGGGTTACCGTCAATCAGAGAGCGAGTGATGGAGAGTAACCGGGTTACCGTCAATCAGAGAGCGACTGATGGAGAGTAACCGGGTTACCGTCAGTCAGAGAGCGGGTGATGGAGAGTAACCGAGTTACCGTCAGTCACATAGCGAGTGATGGAGAGTAACCCGGTTAACTTCAATCAGAGAGCGAGTGATGGATAGTAACCGGGTAACCGTCAATTAGAGAGCGAGTGATGGAGAGTATCCGAGTTACCATCAGTCAGATAGTGAGTGTTGATGAGTAACCAGGTTACCGTCAGTCAGAGAGCGAATGATGGTGAGTAACCAGGTTACCATCAATCAGAGTGCGAGTGATGGAGAGTAACCAGGTTACCGTCAGTCTGAGGTTGAGCGATGGTGAGTAACCGGGTTACTGTCAATCAGAGAGCGACTGATGGAGAGTAACCGGGTTACTGTCAGTCAGAGAGCGAGTGATGGAGAGTAACCGGGTTACCGTCATTCAGAGTGCGAGTGATGGAGAGTAACCGGGTTACTGTCAATCAGAGAGCGAGCGATGGAGAGTAACCGGGTTACCGTCAGTTAGAAAGTGAGTGATGGAGAGTAACCGGGTTACCATCAGTCAGAAAGTGAGTGATGGAGAGTAACCAGGTTACCGTCAGACAGAGAGCGAGTGATGGAGAGTAACCGGGTTACTGTCAGTCAGAGAGCGAGTGATGGAGAGTAACCGGGTTACCGTCAGTCAGAGAGTGAGTGTTGATGAGTAACCAGGTTACCGTCAATCAGAGAGCGAGTGATGGAGAGTAACCGGTTACCGTCAATCAGAGAGCGACTGATGGAGAGTAACCGGGTTACCGTCAATCAGAGAGCGAGTGATGGAGAGTAACCTGGTTACCGTCAGTCAGAGAGCGAGTGATGGAGAGTAACCGGGTTACTGTCCGTCAGAGATCGAGTGATGGATAGTAACCAGGTTACCGTCAGTCAGAGCGCGAGTGATGGAGAGTAACCAGGTTACCGTCAGCTAGAGAGCGGGAGATGGAGAGTAACCGGGTTACTGTCAATCAGAGAGCGAGTGATGGAGAGTAACCAGGTTACCGTCAATCAGAGAGTGAGTGATGGACAGTAACCGGGTTACTGTCAGTCAGAGAGCGAGTGATGGAGAGTAACCAGGTTCCCGTCAATCAGAGAGCGAGTGATGGAGAGTAACCAGGTTACCGTCAATCAGAGAGCGAGTGATGGAGAGTAACCGGTTTACTGTCAATCAGAGTGTGCGTGATGGAGAGTAAACAGGTTACCGTCAATCAGAGAGCGAGTGATGGTGAGTAACCAGGTTACCGTCAGCCAGAGAGCGGGTGATGGAGAGTAACCGGGTTACCGTCAATCAGAGAGCGAGTGATGGAGAGTAACCGCGTTACCGTCAATTAGAGAGCGACTGATGGAGAGTAACCGGGTTACCGTCAGTCAGAGAGCGGGTGATGGAGAGTAACTGAGTTACCGTCAGTCACATAGCGAGTGATGGAGTGTAACCCGGTTACCTTCAATCAGAGAGCGAGTGATGGATAGTAACCGGGTAACCGTCAATTAGAGAGCGAGTGATGGAGAGTATCCGAGTTACCATCAGTCAGATAGTGAGTGTTGATGAGTAACCAGGTTACCGTCAGTCAGAGAGCGAATGATGGTGAGTAACCAGGTTACCATCAATCAGAGTGCGAGTGATGGAGAGTAACCAGGTTACCGTCAGTCTGAGGATGAGCGATGGTGAGTAAGCGGGTTACTGTCAATCAGAGAGCGAGTGATGGAGAGTAACCGGGTTACCGTCAGTCAGAGAGCGAGTGATGGAGAGTAACCGGGTTACTGTCAGTTAGAAAGTGAGCGATGGAGATTAACCGGGTTACCATCAGTCAGAGAGCGAGTGATGGAGATTAACCAGTTTACTGTCAGTCAGAGCGCGAGTGATGGAGAGTAACCAGGTTACCGTCAGACAGAGAGCGAGTGTTGGAGAGTAACCGGGTTACTGTCAGTCAGAGAGCGAGTGATGGAGAGTAACCGGGTTACCGTCAGTCAGAGAGTGAGTGTTGATGAGTAACCAGGTTACCGTCAATCAGAGAGCGAGTGATGGAGAGTAATCGGTTACCGTCAATCAGAGAGCGACTGATGGAGAGTAACCGGTTACCGTCAATCAGAAAGCGAGTGATGGAGAGTAACCTGGTTACCGTCAGTCAGAGGGCGAGTGATGGAGGGTAACCGGTTTAACTTCAGTCAGAGAGCGAGTGCTGGAGAGTAACCGGGTTACCGTCAGCCAGAGAGCGAGTGATGGAGAGTAACCGGGTTACTGTCAGTCAGAGTGCGAGTGATGGACAGTAACCAGGTTACCGTCAATCAGAGAGCTAGTGATGGAGAGTAACTGGGTTACCGTCAATCAGAGAGCGAGTGATGGAGAGTAACCAGGTTACCGTCAGTCAGAGAGTGAGTGATAGAGAGTAACCGGGTTACTTTCAATGAGAGAGCGAGTAATGGTGAGTAACCAGGTTACCATCAATCAGAGTGCGAGTGATGGAGAGTAACCAGGTTACCGTCAGTCTGAGGGCGTGCGATGGTGAGAAACAGGGTTACCGTCAATCAGAGAGCGAGTGAAGGAGAGTAAGCGGGTTACCGTCAGTCAGAGAGCGAGTGATGGAGAGTCACCGGGTTACCATCAGTCAGAGAGCGAGTGATGGAGAGTAACCGAGTTACCGTCAGTCACAGAGCGAGTTATGGAGAGTAACCCGGTTACCTTCAATCAGAGAGCGAGTGATGGCGAGTAACCGGGTTACCTTCAATCAGAGAGCGAGTGATGATGAATAACCAGGTTTCCGTCAATCAGAGAGCGAATGTTGGAGAGTAACCGGGTTACCGTCAGTCACGGAGCGAGTGATGGAGAGTAACCGGGTTACCGTCAATTAGAGAGCGAGTGATGGAGAGTAACCGAGTTACCGTCAATCAGAGAGCAAGTGATGGAGAGTAACCGGGTTACCGTCAATCAGAGAGCAAGTGATGGAGAGTAACCGGGTTACCGTCAATTAGAGAGCAAGTGATGGAGAGTAACCGAGTTACCATCAATCAGAGAGCAAGTGATGGAGAGTAACCGGGTTACCGTCAATCAGTGAGCGAGTGAAGGAGAGTCAGCGGGTTACCGTCAGTTTGAGAGCGAGTGATGGAGAGTAACCGGGTTACCGTCAGTCAGAGAGCGAGTGATGGAGAGTAACCGGGTTACCGTCAATCAGAGAGCGAGTGATGGCGAGTAACCGGGTTACCGTCAATCAGAGAGCGAGAGATGGAGAGTAACTGGTTTACCGTCAGTCAGAGAGCGAGTGATGGAGAGTAACCGGGTTACTGTCAGTCAGAGAGCGAGTGATGGAGAGTAACCTGGTTACCGTCAATCAGAGAGTGAGTGTTGATGTGCAACCAGGTTACCGTCAGTCAGAGAGCGAGTGATGGAGAGTAACCGGATTACTGTCAGTCAGAGGGCGAGTGATGGAGAGTAGCCAGGTTACCTTCAATCAGAGAGCGAGAGACGGAGTGTAACCAGGTTACCGTCAATCAGAGAGCGAGTGATGGAGAGTAACCGGGTTACCGTCGGTCAGAGAGCGAGTGATGGAGAGTAACCGGGTTACTGTCAGTCAGAGAGCGAGTGATGGAGAGTAACCTGGTTACCGTCAATCAGAGAGTGAGTGTTGATGAGCAACCAGTTTACCGTCAGTCAGAGAGCGAGTGATGGAGAGTAACCAGCTTACTGTCAATCAGAGAGCGAGTGATGGAGAGTAACCGGGTTACCGTCAATCAGAGAGCGAGTGATGGAGAGTAACCGGGTTACCGTCAGTCAGAGAGCGGGTGATGGAGAGTAACCGGGTTGCCGTCAGCCGGAGAGCGAGTGATGGAGAGTAACCGGGTTACCTTCAGTCAGAGAGCGAGTGATGGAGAGTAACCGGGTTACCGTCAATCAGAGAGTGAGTGATGGAGAGTAACCGGGTTACCATCAGTCAGGGAGCGTTGATGGAGAGTAACCAGGTTGCCGTCAGCCAGAGAGCGAGTGATGGTGAGTTAGCGAGTTACCTTCAGTCAGAGAGCGAGTGATGGAGAGTAACCGGGTTCCCTTCACTCAGAGATCGAGTGATGGAGAGTAACCGGGTTACCGTCTATCAGAGTGCGAGTGATGGAGAGTAACCGGGTTGCCGTCAGCCAGAGAGCGAGTGATGGAGAGTTAGCGAGTTACCTTCAGTCAGAGAGCGAGTGATGGAGAGTAACCGGGTTACCTTCACTCAGAGATCGAGTGATGGAGAGTAACCGGGTTACCATCAGTCAGAGAGCGGGTGATGGAGAGTAACCGGGTTGCCGTCAGCCAGAGAGCGAGTGATGGTGAGTTAGCGAGTTACCTTCAGTCAGAGAGCGAGTGATGGAGAGTAACCGGGTTACCGTCAATCAGAAAGCGAGTGATGGAGAGTAACCGGGTTACCGTCAGTCAGAGTGCGGGTGATGGAGAGTAACCGGGTTGCCGTCAGCCAGAGAGCGAGTGATGGAGAGGAACCGTGTTACCTTCAGTCAGAGAGCGAGTGATGGAGAGTAACCAGGTTACCGTCAGCCAGAGAGCGAGTGATGGCGAGTAACCGGGTTACCTTCAGTCAGAGAGCGAGTGATGGAGAGTAACCGGGTTACCTTCAGTCAGAGAGCGAGTGATGGAGAGTAACCAGGTTACCGTCAGCCAGAGAGCGAATGATGGAGAGTAACCGAGTTACCGTCAGTCACGGAGCGAGTGATGGAGAGTAACCGGGTTACCGTCAATTAGAGAGCGAGTGATGGAGAGTAACCGAGTTACCGTCAATCAGAGAGCAAGTGATGGAGAGTAACCGGGTTACCGTCAGTCAGAGAGCGAGTGATGGAGAGTAACCGAGTTACCGTCAGTCACGGAGCGAGAGATGGAGAGTAACCGGGTTACTGTCAATTAGAGAGCGAGTGATGGAGAGTAACCGAGTTACCGTCAATCAGAGAGCAAGTGATAGAGAGTAACCGGGTTACCGTCAATCAGACAGCAAGTGATGGAGAGTAACCGGTTTACCGTCAATTAGAGAGCGAGTGATGGAGAGTAACCGAGTTACCATCAATCAGAGAGCAAGTGATGGAGAGTAACCGGGTTACCGTCAATCAGAGAGCGAGTGAAGGAGAGTAACCGGGTTGCCGTCAGCCGGAGAGCGAGTGATGGAGAGTAACCGGGTTACCTTCAGTCAGAGAGCGAGTGATGGAGAGTAACCGGGTTACCTTCAGTCAGAGAGCGGGTGATGGAGAGTAACCAGGTTGCCGTCAGCCAGAGAGCGAGTGATGGAGAGTAACCTGGTTACCTTCAGTCAGAGAGCGAGTGATGGAGAGTAACCAGGTTACCGTCAATCAGAGAGTGAGTGATGGAGAGTAACCGGGTTACCTTCAGTCAGAGATCGAGTGATGGAGAGTAACCGGGTTACCGTCAATCAGAGTGCGAGTGATGGAGAGTAACCGGGTTACCATCAGTCAGAGAGCGGGTGATGGAGAGTAACCGGGTTGCCGTCAGCCAGAGAGCGAGTGATGGGGAGTTAGCGGGTTACCTTCAGTCAGAGAGCGAGTGATGGAGAGTAACCGGGTTACCGTCAATCAGAGAGCGAGTGATGTAGAGTAACCGGGTTACTGTCAGTCAGAGTGCGGGTGATGGAGAGTAACCGGGTTGCCGTCAGCCAGAGAGCGAGTGATGGAGAGTAACCGGGTTACCTTCAGTCAGAGAGCGAGTGATGGAGAGTAACCAGGCTACCGTCAGCCAGAGAGCGAGTGATAGCGAGTAACCGGGTTACCTTCAGTCAGAGAGCGAGTAATGGAGAGTCACCGGGTTACCTTCAATCAGAGAGCGAGTGATGATGAGTAACCAGGTTTCCGTCAATCAGAGAGCGAATGATGGAGAGTAACCGAGTTACCGTCAGTCACGGAGCAAGTGATGGAGAGTACCCGGGTTACCGTCAATTAGAGAGCGAGTGATGGAGAGTAACCGAGTTACCGTCAATCAGAGAGCGAGTGATGGAGAGTAACCGGGTTACCGTCAGTCAGAGAGCGAGTGATGGAGAGTAACCGAGTTACCGTCAGTCACGGAGCGAGTGATGGAGAGTAACCGGGTTACCGTCAATCAGAGAGCAAGTGATGGAGAGTAACCGGGTTACTGTCAGTCAGAGAGCGAGTGATGGAGAGTAACCAGGTTACCGTCAATCAGTGAGCGAGTGATGGAGAGTAACCAGGTTACCGTCAATCAGAGAGCGAGTGATGGAGAGTAACCAGGTTACTATCAATCAGAGAGTGCGTGATGGAGAGTAAACAGGTTACTGTCAATCAGAGAGCGAGTGATGGTGAGTTACCAGGTTACCGTCAGCCAGAGAGCGGGTGATGGAGAGTAACCGGGTTACCGTCAATCAGAGAGCGAGTGATGGAGAGTAACCGGGTTACCGTCAATCAGAGAGCGACTGATGGAGAGTAACCGGGTTACCGTCAGTCAGAGAGCGGGTGATGGAGAGTAACCGAGTTACCGTCAGTCACATAGCGAGTGATGGAGAGTAACCCGGTTAACTTCAATCAGAGAGCGAGTGATGGATAGTAACCGGGTAACCGTCAATTAGAGAGCGAGTGATGGAGAGTATCCGAGTTACCATCAGTCAGATAGTGAGTGTTGATGAGTAACCAGGTTACCGTCAGTCAGAGAGCGAATGATGGTGAGTAACCAGGTTACCATCAATCAGAGTGCGAGTGATGGAGAGTAACCAGGTTACCGTCAGTCTGAGGTTGAGCGATGGTGAGTAACCGGGTTACTGTCAATCAGAGAGCGACTGATGGAGAGTAACCGGGTTACTGTCAGTCAGAGAGCGAGTGATGGAGAGTAACCGGGTTACCGTCATTCAGAGAGCGAGTGATGGAGAGTAACCGGGTTACTGTCAATCAGAGAGCGAGCGATGGAGAGTAACCAGGTTACCGTCAGACAGAGAGCGAGTGTTGGAGAGTAACCGGGTTACCATCAGTCAGAAAGTGAGTGATGGAGAGTAACCAGGTTACCGTCAGACAGAGAGCGAGTGATGGAGAGTAACCGGGTTACTGTCAGTCAGAGAGCGAGTGATGGAGAGTAACCGGGTTACCGTCAGTCAGAGAGTGAGTGTTGATGAGTAACCAGGTTACCGTCAATCAGAGAGCGAGTGATGGAGAGTAACCGGTTACCGTCAATCAGAGAGCGACTGATGGAGAGTAACCGGGTTACCGTCAATCAGAGAGCGAGTGATCGAGAGTAACCTGGTTACCGTCAGTCAGAGAGCGAGTGATGGAGAGTAACCGGGTTACTGTCCGTCAGAGATCGAGTGATGGATAGTAACCAGGTTACCGTCAGTCAGAGCGCGAGTGATGGAGAGTAACCAGGTTACCGTCAGCTAGAGAGCGGGAGATGGAGAGTAACCGGGTTACTGTCAATCAGAGAGCGAGTGATGGAGAGTAACCAGGTTACCGTCAATCAGAGAGTGAGTGATGGACAGTAACCGGGTTACTGTCAGTCAGAGAGCGAGTGATGGAGAGTAACCAGGTTACCGTCAATCAGAGAGCGAGTGATGGAGAGTAACCAGGTTACCGTCAATCAGAGAGCGAGTGATGGAGAGTAACCGGTTTACTGTCAATCAGAGTGTGCGTGATGGAGAGTAAACAGGTTACCGTCAATCAGAGAGCGAGTGATGGTGAGTAACCAGGTTACCGTCAGCCAGAGAGCGGGTGATGGAGAGTAACCGGGTTACCGTCAATCAGAGAGCGAGTGATGGAGAGTAACCGCGTTACCGTCAATTAGAGAGCGACTGATGGAGAGTAACCGGGTTACCGTCAGTCAGAGAGCGGGTGATGGAGAGTAACCGAGTTACCGTCAGTCACATAGCGAGTGATGGAGTGTAACCCGGTTACCTTCAATCAGAGAGCGAGTGATGGATAGTAACCGGGTAACCGTCAATTAGAGAGCGAGTGATGGAGAGTATCCGAGTTACCATCAGTCAGATAGTGAGTGTTGATGAGTAACCAGGTTACCGTCAGTCAGAGAGCGAATGATGGTGAGTAACCAGGTTACCATCAATCAGAGTGCGAGTGATGGAGAGTAACCAGGTTACCGTCAGTCTGAGGATGAGCGATGGTGAGTAAGCGGGTTACTGTCAATCAGAGAGCGAGTGATGGAGAGTAACCGGGTTACCGTCAGTCAGAGAGCGAGTGATGGAGAGTAACCGGGTTACTGTCAGTTAGAAAGTGAGCGATGGAGATTAACCGGGTTACCATCAGTCAGAGAGCGAGTGATGGAGATTAACCAGTTTACTGTCAGTCAGAGCGCGAGTGATGGAGAGTAACCAGGTTACCGTCAGACAGAGAGCGAGTGTTGGAGAGTAACCGGGTTACTGTCAGTCAGAGAGCGAGTGATGGAGAGTAACCGGGTTACCGTCAGTCAGAGAGTGAGTGTTGATGAGTAACCAGGTTACCGTCAATCAGAGAGCGAGTGATGGAGAGTAATCGGTTACCGTCAATCAGAGAGCGACTGATGGAGAGTAACCGGTTACCGTCAATCAGAAAGCGAGTGATGGAGAGTAACCTGGTTACCGTCAGTCAGAGAGCGAGTGATGGAGAGGAACCGGGTTTCTGTCAGTCAGAGAGTGAGTGTTGATGAGTAACCAGCTAACCGTCAGTCAGAGGGCGAGTGATGGAGAGTAACCGGTTTAACTTCAGTCAGAGAGCGAGTGCTGGAGAGTAACCGGGTTACCGTCAGCCAGAGAGCGAGTGATGGAGAGTAACCGGTTTAACTTCAGTCAGAGAGCGAGTGCTGGAGAGTAACC
Organism: Heterodontus francisci; assembly: GCF_036365525.1. NCBI lineage: Eukaryota > Metazoa > Chordata > Chondrichthyes > Heterodontiformes > Heterodontidae > Heterodontus > Heterodontus francisci. Next base: position 3,593,967 of record NC_090378.1, on the reverse strand, counting down.
GGGTTACCGTCAGCCAGAGAGCGAGTGATGGAGAGTAACCGGGTTACTGTCAGTCAGAGTGCGAGTGATGGACAGTAACCAGGTTACCGTCAATCAGAGAGCTAGTGATGGAGAGTAACTGGGTTACCGTCAATCAGAGAGCGAGTGATGGAGAGTAACCAGGTTACCGTCAGTCAGAGAGTGAGTGATAGAGAGTAACCGGGTTACTTTCAATGAGAGAGCGAGTAATGGTGAGTAACCAGGTTACCATCAATCAGAGTGCGAGTGATGGAGAGTAACCAGGTTACCGTCAGTCTGAGGGCGTGCGATGGTGAGAAACAGGGTTACCGTCAATCAGAGAGCGAGTGAAGGAGAGTAAGCGGGTTACCGTCAGTCAGAGAGCGAGTGATGGAGAGTCACCGGGTTACCATCAGTCAGAGAGCGAGTGATGGAGAGTAACCGAGTTACCGTCAGTCACAGAGCGAGTTATGGAGAGTAACCCGGTTACCTTCAATCAGAGAGCGAGTGATGGCGAGTAACCGGGTTACCTTCAATCAGAGAGCGAGTGATGATGAATAACCAGGTTTCCGTCAATCAGAGAGCGAATGTTGGAGAGTAACCGGGTTACCGTCAGTCACGGAGCGAGTGATGGAGAGTAACCGGGTTACCGTCAATTAGAGAGCGAGTGATGGAGAGTAACCGAGTTACCGTCAATCAGAGAGCAAGTGATGGAGAGTAACCGGGTTACCGTCAATCAGAGAGCAAGTGATGGAGAGTAACCGGGTTACCGTCAATTAGAGAGCAAGTGATGGAGAGTAACCGAGTTACCATCAATCAGAGAGCAAGTGATGGAGAGTAACCGGGTTACCGTCAATCAGTGAGCGAGTGAAGGAGAGTCAGCGGGTTACCGTCAGTTTGAGAGCGAGTGATGGAGAGTAACCGGGTTACCGTCAGTCAGAGAGCGAGTGATGGAGAGTAACCGGGTTACCGTCAATCAGAGAGCGAGTGATGGCGAGTAACCGGGTTACCGTCAATCAGAGAGCGAGAGATGGAGAGTAACTGGTTTACCGTCAGTCAGAGAGCGAGTGATGGAGAGTAACCGGGTTACTGTCAGTCAGAGAGCGAGTGATGGAGAGTAACCTGGTTACCGTCAATCAGAGAGTGAGTGTTGATGTGCAACCAGGTTACCGTCAGTCAGAGAGCGAGTGATGGAGAGTAACCGGATTACTGTCAGTCAGAGGGCGAGTGATGGAGAGTAGCCAGGTTACCTTCAATCAGAGAGCGAGAGACGGAGTGTAACCAGGTTACCGTCAATCAGAGAGCGAGTGATGGAGAGTAACCGGGTTACCGTCGGTCAGAGAGCGAGTGATGGAGAGTAACCGGGTTACTGTCAGTCAGAGAGCGAGTGATGGAGAGTAACCTGGTTACCGTCAATCAGAGAGTGAGTGTTGATGAGCAACCAGTTTACCGTCAGTCAGAGAGCGAGTGATGGAGAGTAACCGGGTTACTGTCAGTCAGAGGGCGAGTGACAGAGTGTAACCAGCTTACTGTCAATCAGAGAGCGAGTGATGGAGAGTAACCGGGTTACCGTCAATCAGAGAGCGAGTGATGGAGAGTAACCGGGTTACCGTCAATCAGAGAGCGGGTGATGGAGAGTAACCGGGTTGCCGTCAGCCGGAGAGCGAGTGATGGAGAGTAACCGGGTTACCTTCAGTCAGAGAGCGAGTGATGGAGAGTAACCGGGTTACCGTCAATCAGAGAGTGAGTGATGGAGAGTAACCGGGTTACCATCAGTCAGAGAGCGTTGATGGAGAGTAACCAGGTTGCCGTCAGCCAGAGAGCGAGTGATGGTGAGTTAGCGAGTTACCTTCAGTCAGAGAGCGAGTGATGGAGAGTAACCGGGTTCCCTTCACTCAGAGATCGAGTGATGGAGAGTAACCGGGTTACCGTCTATCAGAGTGCGAGTGATGGAGAGTAACCGGGTTGCCGTCAGCCAGAGAGCGAGTGATGGAGAGTTAGCGAGTTACCTTCAGTCAGAGAGCGAGTGATGGAGAGTAACCGGGTTACCTTCACTCAGAGATCGAGTGATGGAGAGTAACCGGGTTACCATCAGTCAGAGAGCGGGTGATGGAGAGTAACCGGGTTGCCGTCAGCCAGAGAGCGAGTGATGGTGAGTTAGCGAGTTACCTTCAGTCAGAGAGCGAGTGATGGAGAGTAACCGGGTTACCGTCAATCAGAAAGCGAGTGATGGAGAGTAACCGGGTTACCGTCAGTCAGAGTGCGGGTGATGGAGAGTAACCGGGTTGCCGTCAGCCAGAGAGCGAGTGATGGAGAGGAACCGTGTTACCTTCAGTCAGAGAGCGAGTGATGGAGAGTAACCAGGTTACCGTCAGCCAGAGAGCGAGTGATGGCGAGTAACCGGGTTACCTTCAGTCAGAGAGCGAGTGATGGAGAGTAACCGGGTTACCTTCAGTCAGAGAGCGAGTGATGGAGAGTAACCAGGTTACCGTCAGCCAGAGAGCGAATGATGGAGAGTAACCGAGTTACCGTCAGTCACGGAGCGAGTGATGGAGAGTAACCGGGTTACCGTCAATTAGAGAGCGAGTGATGGAGAGTAACCGAGTTACCGTCAATCAGAGAGCAAGTGATGGAGAGTAACCGGGTTACCGTCAGTCAGAGAGCGAGTGATGGAGAGTAACCGAGTTACCGTCAGTCACGGAGCGAGAGATGGAGAGTAACCGGGTTACTGTCAATTAGAGAGCGAGTGATGGAGAGTAACCGAGTTACCGTCAATCAGAGAGCAAGTGATAGAGAGTAACCGGGTTACCGTCAATCAGACAGCAAGTGATGGAGAGTAACCGGTTTACCGTCAATTAGAGAGCGAGTGATGGAGAGTAACCGAGTTACCATCAATCAGAGAGCAAGTGATGGAGAGTAACCGGGTTACCGTCAATCAGAGAGCGAGTGAAGGAGAGTAACCGGGTTGCCGTCAGCCGGAGAGCGAGTGATGGAGAGTAACCGGGTTACCTTCAGTCAGAGAGCGAGTGATGGAGAGTAACCGGGTTACCTTCAGTCAGAGAGCGGGTGATGGAGAGTAACCAGGTTGCCGTCAGCCAGAGAGCGAGTGATGGAGAGTAACCTGGTTACCTTCAGTCAGAGAGCGAGTGATGGAGAGTAACCAGGTTACCGTCAATCAGAGAGTGAGTGATGGAGAGTAACCGGGTTACCTTCAGTCAGAGATCGAGTGATGGAGAGTAACCGGGTTACCGTCAATCAGAGTGCGAGTGATGGAGAGTAACCGGGTTACCATCAGTCAGAGAGCGGGTGATGGAGAGTAACCGGGTTGCCGTCAGCCAGAGAGCGAGTGATGGGGAGTTAGCGGGTTACCTTCAGTCAGAGAGCGAGTGATGGAGAGTAACCGGGTTACCGTCAATCAGAGAGCGAGTGATGTAGAGTAACCGGGTTACTGTCAGTCAGAGTGCGGGTGATGGAGAGTAACCGGGTTGCCGTCAGCCAGAGAGCGAGTGATGGAGAGTAACCGGGTTACCTTCAGTCAGAGAGCGAGTGATGGAGAGTAACCAGGCTACCGTCAGCCAGAGAGCGAGTGATAGCGAGTAACCGGGTTACCTTCAGTCAGAGAGCGAGTAATGGAGAGTCACCGGGTTACCTTCAATCAGAGAGCGAGTGATGATGAGTAACCAGGTTTCCGTCAATCAGAGAGCGAATGATGGAGAGTAACCGAGTTACCGTCAGTCACGGAGCAAGTGATGGAGAGTACCCGGGTTACCGTCAATTAGAGAGCGAGTGATGGAGAGTAACCGAGTTACCGTCAATCAGAGAGCGAGTGATGGAGAGTAACCGGGTTACCGTCAGTCAGAGAGCGAGTGATGGAGAGTAACCGAGTTACCGTCAGTCACGGAGCGAGTGATGGAGAGTAACCGGGTTACCGTCAATCAGAGAGCAAGTGATGGAGAGTAACCGGGTTACCATCAATCAGAGAGCAAGTGATGGAGAGTAACCGGGTTACCGTCAATTAGAGAGCGAGTGATGGAGAGTAACCGAGTTACCGTCAATCAGAGAGCAAGTGATGGAGAGTAACCGGGTTACCGTCATTCAGAGAGCGAGTGAAGGAGAGTAAGCGGGTTACCGTCAGTCAGAGAGCGAGTGATGGAGAGTCACCGGGTTACCGTCAGTCAGAGAGCGAGTGATGGAGAGTAACCGGGTTACCGTCAATCAGAGAGCAAGTGATGGAGAGTAACCGGGTTACCGTCAATTAGAGAGCGAGTGATGGAGAGTAACCGAGTTACCGTCAATCTGAGAGCAAGTGATGGGGAGTAACCGGATTACCGTCAATCAGAGAGCGAATGATGGAGAGTAACCGAGTTACCGTCAGTCACGGAGCGAGTGATGGAGAGTAACCGGGTTACCGTCAATTAGAAAGCGAGTGATGGAGAGTAACCGAGTTACCGTCAATCAGAGAGCGAGTGATGGAGAGTAACCGAGTTACCGTCAGTCACGGAGCGAGTGATGGAGAGTAACCGGGTTACCGTCAATCAGAGAGCAAGTGATGGAGAGTAACCGGGTTCCCTTCAATCAGAGAGCAAGTGATGGAGAGTAACCGGGTTAACGTCAATTAGAGAGCGAGTGATGGAGAGTAACCGAGTTACCGTCAATCAGAGAGCAAGTGATGGGGAGTAACCGGGTTACCGTCAATCAGAGAGCGAGTGAAGGAGAGTAAGCGGGTTACCGTCAGTCAGAGAGCGAGTGATGGAGAGTCACCGGGTTACCGTCAGTCAGAGAGCGAGTGATGGAGAGTAACCGGGTTACCGTCAATCAGAGAGTGAGTGATGGCGAGTAACCGGGTTACCGTCAATCTGAGAGCGAGAGATGGAGAGTAACCGGGTTACCGTCAGTCAGAGAGCGAGTGATGGAGAGTAACCTGGTTACCGTCAGTCAGAGAGCGAGTGATGGAGAGTAACCGGGTTACTGTCAGTCAGAGGGCGAGTGATGGAGAGTAACCAGGTTACCTTCAATCAGAGAGCGAGTGACGGAGTGTAACCAGGTTACCGTCAATCAGAGAGCGAGTGATGGAGAGTAACCGGGTTACCGTCAATCAGAGAGCGAGTGATGGAGAGTAACCGGGTTACCGTCAGTTCGAAAGTGAATGATGGAGAGTAACCGGGTTACTGTCAATCAGAGAGCGAGTGATGGAGAGTAACCGGGTTACCTTCAGCCAGAGAGCGAGTGATGGCGAGTAGCCGGGTAACTGTTAATCTGCAGCGCTCCAGTGACAAGCTGAGCTCTCACGCAATGAATATTTGTTGATGTAGGAATGAATTATTTATGGTCTGGGACACTGTATAAAGTCACTTTGCATTCTTATCACACAAGGATCTGAAGGATTTTTCAGTCCTTTTGTGCTCCTGAAGGTGATGGATTTTGGTGCTGAGACAGGAATACATTTAATCACCCAGTGTCCCCATCAAACACACGTCAAACACTCCCAGGACATTACAGCATGGGGTTAGATACAGAGTAAAACTCCCTCTACACTGTCCCCATCAAACACTCCCAGGACAGGTACAGCATGGGGTTAGATACAGAGTAAAACTCCCTCTACACTGTCCCCATCAAACACTCCCAGGACAGGTACAGCATGGGGTTAGATACAGAGTAAAACTCCCTCTACACTGTCCCCCATCAAACACTCCCAGGACAGGTACAGTACGGGGTTAGATTCAGAGTAAAGCTCCCTCTACACTGTCCACATCAAACACTCCCAGGACAGGTACAGCACGGGGTTAGATACAGAGTAAAGCTCCCTCTACACTGTCCACATCAAACACTCCCAGGACAGGTACAGTACGGGGTTAGATACCACAGGGCAGTCCCGTGCAATAGACTTTTAAGTAGGTTCACGGTCTCCCAGGCCGCTTGTACTTTCTGCGGCCTGGACGAGTCCGTGTTCCATGTATATATGGAGTGTGCGAGGTTGCAGCCCCTCTTTGAGTATTTGAAGGGGCTGCTCCTCAAGTTCTGGCTGCACTTCAGTCCCACGCTCCTGATCTTTGGGCACCAGGAGCGGAGGGGCTTGGGCCGGGAGGAGGACCTCCTCGTCGGTCTGCTCCTGGGCCTGGCCAAGGTGGCAATTCACAGGTCCAGGTTGCGGGCTGTCGGGGGTCCGTCCTCCCCGATTGCCTGCGCCTCTTCCGCGGTTACGTTTGCGCCCGGGTGTCCCTGGAGAAGGAGCATGCGGTGTCCGCCTGTACGCTTGAGGCCTTCCGCGACCGGTGGGCACCGCAGGGACTGGAGTGCATTGCCGACGCCGAGAATGGCATTTTAATTTGAGTTTTGTTTATTTCTGGTAAAAAAAGAAAAAAAAAATGGGGAAAAAAAACAAAAAGAAGAAAAAAAAACAGGGTTAGATACAGATTAAAGCTCCCTCTACACTGTCCCATCAAACACTCCCAGGACAGGTACAGCATGGGATAGGCTGGAGAGTTTAGAACACTTCCTGTGTACAATCAGTCGAACCAGCTGCACCTCAGCAGGCTGTGGGAGAGGAGAGAGCAGAGTGGAGAGAGCAGAGTGGAGAGAGCAGAGTGGAGAGAGCAGAGTGGAGAGAGCTGTATTTACTGCTTCAACTGTGCAACTGTTGTATTTTTCTCAAGGACAAAGGAGAACTGCAAGTTATTCTGGAGAGGTGGGTGTTGGAGCACCAGAGCACTGTTTTTTGTTTGGACTGTTGGGGGAGGGAGGTGGCGCCGGAAGATCCAGGGGTGGGGCTGCCAAATTCTATAGGGAGCCCCTATACTTGCTCTTGTGTTTACCTTCCATCCTGCACAAAGGGGGCTTCCTCCCCACCCCCAACTGTGTGGCTCGGGAGGGCTAGAGTTGACCGGCTGAAGAAAGTCTTCACAGTCTTTACAGAACAGCGGAAAAGGAGAGAACCGGGTGGCTCTAACCGACCAGGGCGAAGAACCCTCCCCTAACTGGGAGACAGGACTGTGAACTCTGAAGTAAGGTGCTCCAACTACTGAACCACAGCAACATCCTCACAGCTCATCTCTCCCTTCCAACACTCGGCTGTCTATCCTCTCTCCTTGTCCTTTTCCTATTCTCCTCTACCCCAACCCCCCCTCGCCCCCCCATCATGTTGCTTTAATTTAAAAATTGTTGTTAGCTTTTTTTCTTAAGGGTGGGCGTGGCTCTGCGACCCCATGGCAAGTCCCTCCGCCAGTGGCGGGGCCTTCTCGCACGTATGCTGCTGCGGCTACTGCAGCTGTTGCCCCATCACCATTTGCACTAATAACATCAAAGCATGGGGTCTAGAGCTACGTCCATCCGAACATGATGCTAGAGGCATGTGTTCAGGCAATGGCCGAGGTTGTCGGCCCTTTGGCCATTGTTGCAGCCTCTAAAATGTACGGGAAGGCAGTGTTTTTCCTGAAGACCGAGCGGGCGGTGACCCTGGCCCTGAACAAGGGGCTCACCGTGGGCGGGACCTTTCTGCCAGTGGACCCCCTGGAGGCCACTGTGTAATGGGTCATTTTGTCAAACGTCCCACCCTTCATTTCTGGTGAGCTCCTCCTTCCCCACCTGCACCATCTGGGGGAAGTAAAGACAGGGCTCACCCCAGTGACGCTCAGTCTTCGGGAGAACAGCCTCCGACATGTGTACTCCTTCCGCTGCCAGCTATTCATGCAGCTGGCGCGGGAGGAGGTCACAGATGGCCATTTCAATGTGAAATTCCAGGGGACAGCCTATCGTGTCTTCTGGACCTTGGATGGGGCGCGGTGCCATGTCTGCAAGGGGTTGGGGCATGTTCGTAAGAACTGCCCCAACCTCCCGGCTGCCAACTCCACATTGGCGGCCCAGGGTGGCGCCACTGCACCTCCTCCCACTCCCCCTACACCTCCACCAGACACCGTTCAGTCGGTGCCGGAGGCTGTGGTTTTCACGGCCTCCGATGGGGAGGGAGGTGCCCATCCACGTAGAAGGTAGGCGTGGATGAAAAATAAACATCAAGAGGCACGCCCCCTGGACACCATGGCACAGCCCGAGCCTGAGCTCAGCCCAAGGCCTGCTCCCGGGGAATCCACCTGCCCCAGGGCTGGGCTCAGGCTCAGGGTGCAGAGGCAGAGGCCCCTGATGACATGGAGGCCTCTGAGCCTCCACACCCCTCCCTAAATAAGAGGAGGAAATGTCCCTGCCCTGAAGAAGGCCCTGAACCACAGGGTCCTTCTCCTGGCGGGGTCCTCAGGCTCCCCCTGCCACCAGCATGATCAAGGTCGAGCTCTGGGCGGGAACCTTCCACTCTTCGGAACAGAGATGGGGGAGATGACCCTGTAATCTTGTCAACTCCAGAGGTGGGGGACCCGCCCTTGGTAGGGGAGTCTGTGGACCCCACGGGAGAAATCATTCCTTTGGCCAATGGGTCGGGTGTCCTGGGTGAGGGTCCTGTGGGTGCTGGCGGGGCAGGAGATGGCCTCCTCTCTCCGCCTCCGGTCCCAGCTCCGGCTGGATTTCCGGAGTCGGGCACTTCCATCTCCCCTGGACCACTCATTGGCCCGGGGATGGAGGTGGAGGGGGGGTCCTGAACCGCTGGCGCCCACAGGCTCCAGTTCCATTCTAGAACCCAGAGAGGTCTCCTCCGCCATCGATCCTGGGGTTGGGATCATGACGGAGGTGGGACCAGTTGGCGTGGCCGAGACGTCCGCCCCACAGTGTGTGGTGGGTATGTCAGCTGGTGGCGGTGACGAGCCTGAGGTGGATGGGACTCGATGTAGGGGACGGAGGACAATCTTGATTCCATCGCCAGTGAGGTGGTGGAGTCCCTCGTGCCTCCCACCGAGTCTCGTCTCATCCCCACAGCGGAACTCTGGGATTTCCTCGTGGCATGCAGGGGTTGCCATAATAAAGTTCAGCTGGCCCTCAGCCGTTGGTCGAATCTGGCACTGATCATCTGGTCCATCCGTGCCGCCCTCAAGAAAGCGGGGAAGGGCGCGGGCGTGAAACTGGTTGAGAGGCGCCGTTTTAATGTGTTCCTCAATGGGTGGCTGGGGGAGTGGAGGGCCAGGTGCACTTCCACTCCCTCCTCACAATGAGGTGTTGGTGACGGGTTTTAAGTACCTTTGACATGAAGATATCCATAGCCAGCCTCAACATCAACGGCAGCAGGGGGTCTCACTGCAGATTTCACAATCTCAGTACTCAGGGAAGGGAGATACGCGGTGAGCTTTCTGCAGGAAACCCACACCGTTCCGGGAGACAAAGCCACCTGGCTCCTGAAGTGGCAGGGTGGGGTCTACATGAATCACCTCACCCCTATTTTTGGTGGGATGGCTATCTTGTTGGCCCCGACTTTTCAGCTGGAGATCTTGGATCAAGGAGCTAGTGCTGACAAGAGGAAACACTGGGTCTCTGCCGTGGTCCTGAGTCTCCCGATCGAGGAGGGCAGCTAGTCGCTGGTGTGCGTCCACACCCAGGCTGCGACTCTCCGCCTTCGGACCCTGCAAAGATACCTGTACGTCGAGCGCCCTCCCTGATGGTGTGCGCTGGTAACGTATTTTTTCCGCCAATGTCACTGCCTTCAAGATGTTAGCCACGCCTCTCTGAGGGATCTATTCAGAGTCTGGAATATGGTCGCCTCCAGTCAGGGTGCACCCCCGCCGGCAGAGGAGAGCGCCTCGGCTGGCTCTGGGCACAGACCAATGGGTGGAGGAGTAGCCGAAGCCCCCGGGACGCCCCTCACTGCAGGTGACGAGAGGGCTCAAGAGCGCAGAGCACTCCCGGCTGAGCTGACACTTACTCGGCCGGTACTGCTCATCGGACCCAGGCCCCGAAACCCGCCTCGGAAGCCGGTCTCACACAACCCAAGCCGCCTCTCGGAAATGCTCTCTGTGCCATTCCAAATGGCGCGGAGTGGTTTCCTGTATCGGCTGCTCCTGCACACTCTCCACTTCCTCCACCTCGCAGTGTGGTGCATTTGTGAGTATTGGAAGCTACATATATTAATACACAGAGCCCTGTTCTTTGCAGACAGAAAGAACATGTACAAACATTGTGCCTGTTTCAGATGAACAAAATAAGTGACAGCCATTCACTGGTTCATTCACCATGGCAATGCTTTGACCAATCAGAGTTAAGCTGCCTGGTTTAAATTTTAAACAAAGCTTGGCAGTTAACTGTCAGTCACCATAAACTGGTGCATTCACCATGGCAATGCCTCTACCAATCAGAGTTCACTTGCCAATCAATCAGCACTCTCTTCTCATGCAGTATAAATTGTTGTTTTCCCTTACATTGGTATTCTTGCGATTGTCCTGATGAGTGCAAGATGAAAAGCTTCGACAACATGTCTCTATTTTCAGCAATGCTTAAGTAACTGAAGTTCCTCATCCCTGGACCCATCCTCGTGAATCTTTTCTGCACCCTCTCTAACGCCTATCTGAAATGTGCCACTTGGAACTGGACACAATACTCCAGTTGAGGCCGGACCAGTGTTTTATACAGGTTTATCATAACTTCCTTGCTTTTGTACTCTGTTACTCTCGCTATAAATCCCAGGATCCCGTGTGCGTTATTTACCAGATTGAAGACTCTGGTTGAAGACAGGATTGGATTCCGTGTGTTTCCCCCCAAGGTTAAATAGCCAGCTAACATCAGCCTCGCAGATGAAAATGACCAGTTGCGGGTGAAGTTCCATTGTCAGGGAGTGGGGACAAGAGTGGGTGAATCACAGGACAACAAGGAGCCACTGGGAGGGAGAGGAAAGGATTTAAACAAATAGAAGGCGCAACAAGAAAGTGGTTTAATGTAGAGTGAGTGCAGAGAGCTGGAGTGAGAATAATACGCAGGATATGGAAGCACTGGGGCTAGAATCACACAGTGTGATATTAATCACAATCCGAGAACTCACAGCTCTGCTAATTTCACAGGATTTACAGCACTACAATCTGTAAACAGGGTAAAGAGAAATGAGCAAAGCTCGATGTAATTAGACCCTTGACAGCCCGATCCATCAAAACAAAAACTAGAAGCATTAAGAAACGCGACGGGAATCATCAGCCAAGGCCGAGACTCGGGGCAGAGCAGAATCTGAAATCTGCTGTCATTTATTGTCCGTCTCCGGGGAACAAACACAGTCCTTTCACTCTGAGTGGAACCAGATCGGAAACGACTCCAACTCTGGGCCATAGTCAGTAAAGAAAGAAAGAACTTGCATTTCTCTAGCACCTTTCACCACCACAGCATGTTCCAAAATACTTCACAGCCAATGAAATACTATTGAAATGTAGTCACAGTCGACTGGATGCAGCCTGTCCTGATTAGTTAACCCTTGATGCACTGTTGGTTAATGTCCACGGCTGCCTTCAGTTTATTTGATGGGTTCCAGTTTAATGTTCCTGATTGTCTAATCTTTCCCATTCACTCTGTCTCTGATCCTGTTCCCCAAACTCACAAACTGCACTCAAACCCTTCACTGGTGAATTTATATTCCAGAATTTATGAACTCGTAATTATCCAGTCAACTGAATTTATCTGAAATGTAATAATCTATCCTTCAACTAATTATTTAGGGATATGCTTTCACTGCATTGGTTGAAGAATTATTAATTAACTCTTTGAAGGTTTTCTGATTAAATATAAGCAAATAAACTGTGATGTTGGATGAGGGAGAAATATTGGCCGGGACACTGGGGAAATCTCCTCTGCTCTTCTTCGAGATGGTGGCCTGCGATCTTTTACATTCACCTGAGGGGACAGACGGGACTTCACTTTAACATCTCTTCCAAAAGACTGCAACCCTGACAGTGCAGCACTCCCTCAGTACTGACCCTCCGACAGTGCAGCACTCCCTCAGTACTGACCCTCCGACAGTGCAGCACTCCCTCAGTACTGACCCTCCGACAGTGCAGCACTCCCTCAGTACTGACCCTCCGACAGTGCAGCACTCCCTCAGGACTGAACTTCCGACAGTGCAGCACGCCCTCAGTACTGACCCTCCGACAGTGCAGCACTCCCTCAGTACTGACCCTCCGACAGTGCAGCACTCCCTCAGGACTGAACTTCCGACAGTGCAGCACTCCCTCAGTACTGACCCTCCGACAGTGCAGCACTCCCTCTGTACTGACCCACTGACAGTGCGGCACTCCCTCAGTACTGACCGTCTGACAGTGCAGCACTCCCTCAGTACTGACCATCTGACAGTGCAGCACTCCCTCAGTACTGACCCTCCGACAGTGCAGCACTCCCTCAGTACTGACCGTCTGACAGTGCAGCACTCCCTCAGTACTGACCGTCTGACAGTGCAGCACTCCCTCAGTACTTACCCTCCGACAGTGCAGCACGCCCTCAGTACTGACCCTCTGACCGTGCAGCACTCCCTCAGTACTGACCCTCTGACAGTGCAGCACTCCCTCAGTACTGACCCTCTGACAGTGCAGCACTCCCTCAGTACTGCCCCGCCGACAGTGCAGCACTCCCTCAGTACTGACCCTCTGACAGTGCAGCACTCCCTCAGTACTGCCCCTCTGACAGTGCAGCACTCCCTCAGTACTGACCCTCTGACAGTGCAGCACTCCCTCAGTACTGACCCTCTGACAGTGCAGCACTCCCTCAGTACTGCCCCTCTGACAGTGCAGCACTCCCTCAGTACTGACCGTCTGACAGTGCAGCACTCCCTCAGTACTGACCCTCTGACAGTGCAGCACTCCCTCAGTACTGACCGTCTGACAGTGCAGCACTCCCTCAGTACTGACCCTCCGACAGTGCAGCACTCCCTCAGTACTGACCCTCTGACAGTGCAGCACTCCCTCAGTACTGACCCTCTGACAGTATTGGGATTTTGTGCTCGAGACTCTGGTGTTGGATTTAAACCCATAACGTTCTGACTCAGAAGTGAAAGTGTTTCCCACTGAGTCGCTGCTGACATTTTTCCTCGTATGGAAGCTCAGTGGACTGGTAATTGTAGTTTCACATTCGATCTGTGAGCTGATCGACTGAATGATTCTCCCTCAATCTGTCCTCATCTTTGTGACCATTCATTATTTCACACTGTCCCTCAGTGAACATTGAACAAACACGTGCCTGATGTTCTCTGACAGAACTTTTCAAAGCCCATTCCCTCCACCCCTGACGCACAGTGGCAGCAGTGTGTACCGTCTACAAGATGCACTGCAGCAAATCACCAAGGCTCCTTCGACTGCACCTTCCAAACCCGCGACCTCTACCACCAACGCACATTGGCAGCAGTGTGTACCGTCTACAAGATGCACTGCAGCAATGCACCAAGGCTCCTTCGACAGCACTTTTCAAACCCGCGACCTCTACCAACTAGAAGGACAAGGGCAGCTAATACATGGGAACATCACCACCTGCAAGTTCCCCTCCAAGACACACACCATCCTGACTTAGAACTATATCGCCGTGCCTTCACTGTCGCTGGGTCAAAATCCTGGAACTCCCTTCCTAACAGCACTGTGGGTGTACCTACCCCACATGGACTGCAGCGGTTCAAGAAGGCATTGGGTAGTGGAGGGGGGAAGAGGACGGGGAGGGGAGGAGTTGCGGAGGGAGATGGGTTGGGAATGGAGGGTAGAGGGGATTGAGGAGGGTTTGATGGGGGGCAGAAAGGTTTCGGTGGGTGGTGTTGGGGAGGGGAGGGATTGGTGTCATGGGCAGGACACATCAATGCCGCATTAACAGGGGCAGGACACACCACTGCTTCATTAACATGGGCAAGACACACCAATGCAGCATTAACATGGGCAGGACACACCAATGCAGCATTAACAGGAGCAGGACACACCAATGCAGCATTAACATGGGCAGGACACACCAATGCCGCATTAACAGGAGCAGGACACACCAATGCAGCATTAACAGGGGCAAGACACACCAATGCAGCATTAACAGGGGCAGGACACACCAATGCAGCATTAACAGGGGCAGGACACACCAATGCAGCATTAACAGGGGAAGGACACACCAATGCAGCATTAACAGGGGCAGGATACACCAATGCAGCATTAACAGGGGCAGGACACACCAATGCAGCATTACCAGGGGCAGAACACAGCATTGCTGGGTTTGGGTTTAATTTCATGAGGAGACTGTGAGAGTTTTTTTTGCTGCCTACTGGTGAACGATGTTGGTGTCTGATCTTTAAACGATGGCGTGTCTGGGCTGAATGTTAAACGTGGACAATGTATCAATGGGCTGAGTGTAACACAGACCTCGCCCTGAGAGACTCTCAGTAACGGATGGTGTCACATTTCTCTCGTTCCATCTTCCATCTCTCAAATATCCGGAAGCTCTCGAGGTTCAATCAATGACGATTACACAACGAGACATCAGGAGAAGGATGAACAGGTCAATCGCTCCCTCTGCACTCTCCCTGACCCTCAGACAGGGCAACCTGTGTATCTCCTTTCCCACCACAGTAACACTCACCCCTACAGAGGCAACACTGTCCTCAGGATGAGACATTAAACTGAGGCCCAGGCGGCCTCCAGGGCGAGATACTTCAACACTTCAACTCATTCTTACAACCTGCACAACATCATTTGTTCTCCACCGTCTGTTAAAGTGAACATTGAGGTTTGGGTGTTAAATATTTATATCTTGCAGACCGATTAAAGATTCTCACACACCACATTAATTCACCAAACATTGGAATGAAGAGACAGTTTATACGGTGACATTAGCATCAGGGTTTATATATTCCACATCTATTGGTAACCAAAATCAATTATTTAACATTCAGGACGGAATTATTTTCTTGTATTTTGAGTTGTTGGCGTTTTAAAAATTCATTCTGGGGATGTTGCTATGACAGAAACTTGGCTTAAAAAGGGGAAGAATGGCAGCTCAACATCCCTGGATACAGAGTTCCCAGGCAGGAGAGAGGGAGATATAAAAGGAGGGGTGGCGGGGGGGGGGGGGGGGGGGTGGGTGGGGAGGTGGTGGGTAGCAGTATTAGTTAAGGAATCAATAACAGCTGTGAAGAGGGATGATCTGCTAAATGAATCATCAAATGAGGCCATATGGGTTGAGCTCAGAAATAAAAAAAGGTTCAGCCACATTACTAGGAGTGTACTATAGACGTCTGCAAATGCGACATGAAATCGTGTGACATTGATCACAAGTCGTGGGAGTCAGTTGCCAGCATTCGCCAGAGCTGGCGGGCAGCCATAAAGACAGGGCTAAATTGTGGCGAGTCGAAGAGACTTAGTAGTTGGCAGGAAAAAAGACAGAGGCGCAAGGGGAGAGCCAACTGTGCAACAGCCCCAACAAACAAATTTCTCTGCAGCACCTGTGGAAGAGCCTGTCACTCCAGAATTGGCCTTTATAGCCACTCCAGGCGCTGCTTCACAAACCACTGACCACCTCCAGGCGCGTATCCATTGTCTCTCGAGATAAGGAGGCCCAAAAGAAAGAAAAAGAAAGAAAGAACTATAGATCCACAAATAGTGAGAGGGAGATAGAAGAACAAATATGTAGGCAAATTTCCGAGTGCAAAAACTGTAGGCAATAATAGTTAGGGATTTCAACTACCCCAATATCAACTGGGATATAAACAGTGCGAAGGGCACAGTCCCCACAAAGATAAAGGGGGTTACGGCCAAATCTGGAGCCCCCTGGTTATCTAGAAGCATACAGGGTAAGTTAAAGCAGAAAAAGAAAGCTAATGACGATCACAAATATCTTAATACTTTAGAAAGCCTAGAGGAATATAGAAAGTGTAGGGGTGAAGTTAAAGAAATTAGAAAAGCAAAGAGAGGACATGAAAAATTATTGGCAGGTAAAGTCAAGGAAAATCCAAAGATGTTTTATCAGTACATTAAGAGCAAAAGGATAACCAAGGAAAGGGTAGGGCCTATCAGAGATGTACAAGGGAACTTATGCGTGGATGTAGAAGATTTCAGGGTTCTTAATGAGTTTATGGCTCTGTCTTCACAAAGGAGAGGGTTGATGTAGACATTGTAGTTAAAGAGGAGGAGTGTGTAATATTAGATATGATAAGCATAATGAGAGAGAAAGTACTAAAGTGTCTGACATCCTTGAAAGTAGATAAATCACTGGGGCCGGTTGGATTGCATCCCAGGTTGTTAAAGGAAGCCAGGGAGGAAGTAGCAGATGCTCGAAGGAACATTTTCAAATCCTCACTGGATACAGGTGAGGTACCAGAGGATTGGAGATCTGTGAACATTGTACCGTTGTTTAAAAAGGATGCGAGGGATAAGCCAGGTTATTATAGGCCGGTCAGTCTGACCTTGGTGGTGGGTTAATTTTAGAATCAATTCTGAGGGGCAGCATAAAATGCCACTTAGAAAGGCACAGATTAATCAGGGATAGTCAGCATGGATTTGTTAAGGGAAGGTCATGTCTTACTAACTAGATGGAGTTTTTTGAGGAAGTAACAGAGAGGATTGATGAGGGTAGTGCAGTGGATGTTGTCAACATGGATTTTAGTAATGCATTTGAAAAGGTCCCGCATGGCAGACTGGTCAGTAAAATGAAAGCCCATGGGATACAGGGGAATGTGGCAGATTGGATTCTGAATTGGCTCAATGACAGGAAACAAAAGGTAATGGTCGATGGATGTTTTTGCGAATGCAAAGCTGTTTCCAGTGGCGTTCCACAGGGCTCAGTGTTGGGTCCCTTGCCAATTGTCGTAAATATTAATGATTTGGAGTTAAATGTGGGAGGCATGATTGGGAAATTTGCTGATGACACAAAAAATTGTCCGTGTAGTTGATAGTGAAGAGGATAGCTGTAGACTCCAGAATGATATCAATGGTTTGGTTGAGTGGGTGGAAAAGTGGTAAATGGAATTCAATCCAGAGAAGTGTGAGGTAATGCATTTGGGGAGGGCAAATAAAGCGAGGGAATACACAATAACAGGAGGATATTGAGAGGGGTAGAAGATGTGAGAGACCTTGGAGTGCATGTCCACAGGTCCCTGAAGGTGGCAGGACAGGTAGATAGAGCAGTGAAGAAGGCATAGGGAATGCTTTCCTTTATTGGCCGAGGTATAGAATACAAAAGCAGGGATGTAATGCTGGAACTGTATAAAACGCTGGTTAGGCCACAGTTGGAGTATTGTGTACAGTTCTGGTCAACACATTACAGGAAGGACATAATTGCTCTGGAGAGAGTACAGAGGAGATTTATAAGAATGTGGCCAGGGCTTGAAAGTTGCAACTATGAGGAAAGATTGGATCGGCTAGGGTTGTTTTCCTTTGAACAGAGGAGGCTGAGGGGTGACTTAATTGAAGTGTATAAAATTATGAGGGGCCTAGATAGAGTAGACAGGAAGGACCTGTTTGCCCTAGCGGAGAGGTCAATTACCAGGGGTCACAGATTTAAGGTGATTGGTATAGGAATTAGAGGGGACATGAGGAAAAACCTTTTCACCCAGAGGGTGGTGGGTGTCTGGAATTCACTGCCAGGATCGGTGGTGGAGGCAGAAACCCTCAATTCATTTAAAAGGTACCTGGACCTGCACCTGAAGTGCTGTAACCGGCAAGGCTATGGAGCAGGTGCTGGAAGGTGGGATTAGATTGGGCGGCTAGTTTTTTTGGTCGACACAGACACAAAGGGCTAAATGGCCTCCATCTGTGCTGTAATTGTTCTATGGTTCTATATAGGCATCACTGACAAGGCTGGCATTTATTGCCCATCCCTAGTTGCTGTGAGATTGTTCACCCTTTCAATTTATGTCAAGTTAACCCTTCATTGTCCTGAGAAGGTGCTGGTGGGTTTTTCCAAAGCTCAGTGCAGTCAATGGAATACTCATGAAGGGAAGACACTGTTATGATGTAGGAAACACTGAAACTGAATGGTGTACAGCAAGATCCCACAAAGAGAAATAAAATAAATGACCATATAATCTGGTTTGGATGTCGGAAACACCTTGGGATGAGTGAGCACAGAATGGTGAAGTTTCAGGTTCGAATTATTATGGAAAGGGGATCAGTCAGAGTTTCCTGTTTCAGTCTCTTGTCATATTGGATCTACATAGATCAGATATTGCAGGGATATTAGGGGGAGAGTCACTGAGGGATTCGAGCCCAGATGCCCTTCCATTTCCATAACAGAGCAGGGGGTTTCGCTCACACGGGGATTTGCTGCTTCCACATAAGAGGTGAGGATTGTCGATCAGGGCAGTAACTGTGATTGATAGTTCAAGCACCATCCTATCCTCTCGACATATCTCTTCCTCATTTTCTCACTCTCTTTCTCTTGCTGTGTCTCACTCAGTCTTTCTCTCGCTGTCATTTTCTCTCTCTGTGTTTCTATCTTTCAGTCTCTCTGTCTTCATTTTTCTCTGTCTCTCTGTCTTTCTGTGTTTCTTTGTCTTTGTCTCTGTCTCCCTCTCTATCTCTTCCTCTCTCTCTCTGTCTCCCTCGCTTTCTTATTCTCTCTCTGTCCCTTTCTCTCTCTCTCTGTTTTCCTACTGTAAAAATATATCTTGTTTATTTGTGTATTTTATGTAAAATAAACCAGTTGGTGGATTGAAGTTGACCATTCTGTCAGTGAAGTGTCATTTCAGTTCCCCTTTGTTAAAGATGGCATGTTCACATCTTGTCCCCAAGCCCTATTTTAGTCAGTGCTGAGCAGAGCAAGGATCCATCTCACCAGTCCCAAGTTTGCTGTCATGCAATAAGGTATTGGGCCAAAAACAGCCACTTCAGATCATAAGGGACATGGAATCTGCTCATGGGACTGAGCAATGTCACCGAACAAGACAATATTCAGTGTAAAAGATCTCAGATCTGTGACATATAATCTCTGAATCACTGACATCATCAACCACCTGCTCACTGATGTAGAAACCATTTAAAATCATCAAACCTTCCAATACAGAAGGAGGCCATTCAGGCCATCGTGGCTTTGAACGAGCGATCCAATTAGTCCCAATCCTCTGCTCTTTCCCCATAGTCCTGCAAATATTTCCCCTTCATTCTGGAGGGCGAGGGTGCACAGCCAGAGGGCGTGGTCCACATTGGGACCAACGATATCAGAAGAAAGAGGGATGAGGTCCTGCAGGCTGAGTTTAGGGAGTTAGGAAAGAGATTAGCAAGCAGGACCTCAAAGGTAGTAATCTCTGGATTACTCCCAAGGTCACGTGCTAGTGAGTATAGAAATAGGAAAATACACCAGTTGAACGCATGGCTGGAGAGATGGTGCAGGAGGGAGGGCTTCAGATTTCTGGGGCATTGGGACTGGTTCTGGGGAAGGTGGGACCTGTACAAACCGAACAGTCTACACATGAACAGGACTGGGTCAAATATCCTTGCAGGAAGGTTTGCTAGTGCTGTTGGGGATGGTTTAAACTAGTTTGGCAGGGGGATGGGAACCTGAGGGCAGTTTCAGAGAGGACAAATTCAGGGCAGGGAACGGGAGGCAGAACATTAGCGAGTGACTCTGAAAGACAGAAGAAGCAAAGGTTAAAAAGTGCGCAGTACAGGAATTTGGCAGTGTTAAAAGGTATTTATTTAAATGCAGGGAGTATAGTAAATAAAGCCGATGAGCTGAGGGCACAGATAGACACGTGGCAATGTGATTTCATTGCTATAATGGAAACTTGGAATAAAGATGGGCAAAAATGGCAACTCAACATCCCTGGATATAGAGTTTTCAGGCAGGATAGAGGGATAAAAAAAGGAGGGGGTGTAGCATTATTAGTTAAGGAATCAATAACAGCTTTGAGGAGGGATGATATGCTAAATGAATCATCAAGTGAGGCCCTATGGGTTGAGCTCAGAAATCGAAAAGGGGCAGCCACAATTCTAGGAGTGTACTATAGACCCCCAAATAGTGAGAGGGAGATAGAAGGACAAATATGCAGGCAAATTTCTGAGTACAAAAACAATAGGGCAATAATAGTTGTGGATTTCAACTATCCCAATATCAACTGGGATACAAACAGTGTGAAGGGCACAGAGGGGACAAAATTCTTGAACTGCGTTCAAGAGAACTTTTTTAGCCAGCATGTAACAAGCCCAACGAGAGGGGACACAATTCTAGATTTAGTCTTCGGAAATGAAACTGGGCAAGTGGATGAAGTAACAGTGGGTGACCATTTTGGAGATAGTGACCATAATACAGTTAACTTTAGCACATTCATGGAAAAGGACAAAGATAGAACAGGAGTAAAAGTTCTAAATTGGGGGAAGGCAAATTTTACGAAGCTGAGAGGTGATCTGGTGAAATTGGACTGGATACAACAACTCGAAGGAAAATCAGAGGCAAACCAGTGGGAGACATTCGAAAGCAAGATTCTACAGGCACAGTGCAGACATGTCCCCACAAAGATAAAGGGTGGTACTGCCAAATCCAGAGCCCCCTGGTTATCTTGAAGCATATAGGATAAGATAAAGCAGAAAAAGAAAGCTAATGACGATCACAAAAAACTTCATACTTTAGAAAGCCTAGAGGAGTATAGAAAGTGCAGGGGTAAAGTAAAAATGGAAATTAGAAAAGCAAAGAGAGGACATGAAAAATTATTGGCAGGTAAAATCAAGGAAAACCCAAAGATGTTATTTCGGTACATTAAGAGCAAGAGGAAAACTAAGGAAAGAGTAGGGCCTATCAGAGATGTACAAGGTGTCACAAAAGATGTTTTGTACTAAAATCTTGGACTTTTATGTGTTTCAAAAAAAAAACTGAATAAAGGATGTTGCTCAGTGAAAGATACCTGCAAAAATAATTGGAATTCCATCAATGTTTTGAATGGAAGTTCAGAGCAATGTGTTAAACTTTATAATAAAAGCAAAATACTGCGGATGCTGGAAATCTGAAACAAAAACAAGAAATGCTGGAATCACTCAGCGGGTCTGGCAGCATCTGTGGAAAGAGAAGCAGAGTTAACGTTTCGGGTCAGTGACCCTTCTTCGGAACTGACAAATATTAGAAAAGTCACAGATTATAAACAAGTGAGGTGGGGGTGGGGCAAGAGATAACAAAGGAGAAGGTGTAGATTGGACCAGGCCACATAGCTGACCAAAAGGTCACGGAGCAAAGGCAAACAATATGTTAATGGTGTGTTGAAAGACAAAGCATTAGTACAGATTAGGTGTAAATACACTGAATATTGAACAGCAGCAAGTGCAAACCTGAAAAAAAACCTGAAAAAAAACAGTGGGTAAGCAAACTGAACAAACTATGATGAAATGAAATAAATGCAAAAAAAGATTGTAAAAAATGTAAAAAAGAATGTAAAAAAAAGGAAGAAAAAATAACTAAAAATGAAAGTAAAATGGGGGGCTGTCATGCTCTGAAATTATTGAACTCAATGTTCAGTCTGGCAGGCTGTAGTGTACCTAATCGGTAGATGAGATGCTGTTCCTCGAGCTTGCATTAATGTTCACTGGAACACTGCAGCAATCCCAGGATAGAGATGTGTGCATGAGAGCAGGGGGGAGTGTTGAAATGGCAAGCAACCGGAAGCTCAGGGTCCTGCTTGCGGACTGAGCGGAGGTGTTCCGCAAAGCGGTCACCCAGTCTGCGCTTGGTCTCCCCAATGTAGAGGAGACCACATTGTGAGCAGCGAATACAGTATACTACATTGAAAGAAGTACAAGTAAATCGCTGCTTCACCTGAAAGGAGTGTTTGGGGCCTGGGATAGTGAGGAGAGAGGAGGTAAATGGGCAGGTATTACACCTCCTGCGATTGCAGGGGAAGGTGTCCTGGGACGGGGACGAGGTGGTGGGGGTAATGGAGGAGTGGACCAGGGTGTCGCGGAGGGAACGATCCCTTCGGAATGCTGACAGGGGAAGGGAGGGGAAGATGCGACTGGTAGTGGCATCACGCTGGAGGTGGTGAAAATGGCGGAGGATGATCCTTTGGATATGGAGGCTGGTGGGATGAAAAGTGAGGACAAGGGGAACCCTGTCACGGTTCTGGGAGGGAGGGGAAGGGGTGAGGGTAGAGGTGCGGGGAATGGGTCGGACACGGTTGAGGGCCCTGTCAACCACAGTGGGGGGAAATCCTCGGTTGAGGAAAAAGGAGGTCATATCAGAAGCACCGTCATGGAAGGTAGCATCATCAGAGCAGATGCGTCGGAGACGGAGAAACTGGGAGAATGGAATGGAGTCCTTACAGGAGGTAGGGTGTGAAGAAGTGTAGTCGAGGTAGCTGTGGGAGTCGGTGGGCTTATAATGGATATTAGTAGACAACCTATCCCCAGAGATGGAGACAGAGAAGTCGAGGAAGGGAAGGGAAGTGTCGGAGATGGACCATGTAAAGGTGAGAGAAGGGTGGAAATTGGAAGTAAAGTTGATAAAGTTTTCTAGTTCGGGGCGGGAGCAGGAAACGGCACCGATACAGTCATCAATGTACCGGAAAAAGAGTTGGGGGAGGGGGCCTGAGTAGGACTGGAACTACCTTCTGTAAGGACTCCATTCCATTCTCCCAGTTTCTCCGTCTCCGACGCATCTGCTCTGATGATGCTACCTTCCATGACGGTGCTTCTGATATGACCTCCTTTTTCCTCAACCGAGGATTTCCCCCCACTGTGGTTGACAGAGCCCTCAACCATGTCCGACCCATTCCCCGCACCTCTACCCTCACCCCTTCCCCTCCCTCCCAGAACCGTGACAGGGTTCCCCTTGTCCTCCCACCAGCCTCCATATCCAAAGGATCATCCTCCGCCATTTTCGCCACCTCCAGCGTGATGCCACTACCAGTCGCATCTTCCCCTCCCTTCCCCTGTCAGCATTCCGAAGGGATCGTTCCCTCCGCGACACCCTGGTCCACTCCTCCATTACCCCCACCACCTCGTCCCCGTCCCAGGGCACCTTCCCCTGCAATTGCAGGAGGGGTAATACCTGCCCATTTACCTCCTCTCTCCTCACTCCTTTCAGGTGAAGCAGCGATTTACTTGTACTTCTTTCAATGTAGTATACTGTATTCGCTGCTCACAGTGTGGTCTCCTCTACATTGGGGAGACCAAGCGCAGACTGGGTGACCGCTTTGCGGAACATCTCCGCTCAGTCCGCAAGCAGGACCCTGAGCTTCCGGTTGCTTGCCATTTCAACACTCCCCCCTGCTCTCATGCTCACATCTCTGTCCTGGGATTGCTGCAGTGTTCCAGTGAACATCAATGCAAGCTCGAGGAACAGCATCTCATCTACCGATTAGGCACACTACACCCTGCCGGACTGAACATTGAGTTCAATAATTTCAGAGCATGACAGCCCCCCATTTTACTTTCATTTTTAGTTATTTTTTCTTCCTTTTTTTTTTACATTCTTTTTTACATTTTTTACAATCTTTTTTTGCATTTATTTCATTTCATCTTAGTTTGTTCAGTTTGCTTACCCACTGTTTTTTTTCAGGTTTTTTTTTCAGGTTTGCACTTGCTGCTGTTCAATATTCAGTGTATTTACACCTAATCTGTACTAATGCTTTGTCTTTCAACACACCATTAACATATTGTTTGCCTTTGCTCCGTCACCTTTTGGTCAGCTATGTGGCCTGGTCCAATCTAGACCTCCTTTGTTATCTCTTGCCCCACCCCCACCTCACTTGCTTATAATCTGTGACTTTTCTAATATTTGTCAGTTCCGAAGAAGGGTCACTGACCTGAAACGTTAACTCTGCTTCTCTTTCCACAGATGCTGCCAGACCTGCTGAGTGATTCCAGCATTTCTTGTTTTTGTTAAACTTTATAGGTGTTTTGAAAGGAAGTTAAATTTGTAAAAGGACAGGAAGGTCAGCAGTTTCAAGGAAATCACAGGAGTTTGACCTTTCTCCAGAGCAGCTTGAGTGACCTGTGGGAGACACTGTGTCTGGACATGTGACCATGTTCAGGAAGGTGCTTTTTTCACTTTGGACCCTTTAATTGAACAAAGAGCAAGCATTTTGAAATCTTTGCTTGACCTACCTGGAGCCAGAGAGAAAATACCCAGAAAGTACTACCTCTCTCTCTGTAAAGGAGACTCGCATCACTTGAAAAGGACCCCTGCCTTTGAAAGGTAGCAGATTCCTGTTGCCTCCGGTTTCTGAAGAATTCCTGCATCCAGTGAGATTCCTGCTACCTCCTGTGTTCTAAGAAAATCCTGAAATCTGAAGAATTCTTCAGCTGCTAGACTGCTGCTTCAAAACCCCAAACGGACCTGCTGCCACACCCCTGATGGAAGACCTAGTGATGCCTGCTGCAGTTAAATTGCCATGAACAGCTACCCATCACGGACTGTTCATCAACCTCGCTTGGAGAGACTTTGAGTGGCATCTGACTATTTGACTCTGGGACACCTCACTGTACTGAAAACATCCGACCAGCACGTGAACCTCAATTATTTTTTATTATTCCTTCTATTCCTAAGAAACAGTTATCAGTCCAAGCCTCCTTTTGAAACTGGTTAACCGTTTTGTTTTGAATGTATGTGTGTGTGCATGAGGTTTAAGGGAATAAAGGGTTTTTTTCATGTATAGCTTTATCTTGTTAGTAGTTAAGAACTATTATTTCTTTTCTAATAAATAGTTAATGTTGTTGTTGTTTAAGAAAACCTGGTTTGGTGTACTTTATTCTGGGGGGAAAATACAGTGTTTAATTTGGCTAGTCTTCAGTCGGTGGGAAACTTTATTTGATATGCTATGACCTGTGGAATCGTGGGACTGAATTAACAGTGCATTACCCCCACCTTGGTCATAACAAAGGGAACTTATGCGTGAATGCAGAAGATGTGGACAGGGTTCTTAATGAATAAAAGCAAAATACTGCGGATGCTGGAAATCTGAAACAAAAACAAGAAATGCTGGAATCACTCAGCAGGTCTGGCAGCATCTGTGGAAAGAGAAGCAGAGTTAACGTTTTGGGTCAGTGACCCTTTTTCTTCTTAATGAATACTTTGTCTCTGTCTTCACAAAGGAGAGGGATGATTCATACATTGTAGTTAAAGAGGAGGAATGTGAAATACTAGATATGATAAGCATAATGAGAGAGGAAGTACTAGAGTACTACTTAAAAGTGAATAAATCACTGGGGCCGGTTGGATTGCATCCCAGGTTGTTAAAGGAAGCCAGGGAGGAAATAACAGATGCTCTGAGGATCATCTTCAAATCTTTACTGGATACAGGCGAGGTACGAGAGGACTGGAGATCTGTGAACGTTGTACCATTGTTTAAAAAGGGTGTGAGCGATAGGCCAAATAATTATAGGCCAGTCAGTCTGACCTCGGTGGTGGGTAAATTATTAGAATCAATTCTGAGAGACAGGATAAACTGTCACTTAGAAAGGCACGAATTAATCAGGGATAGTCAGCATGGATTTGTTAAGGGACGATCGTGTCTTATTATCTTAATTAGATTTTTTGAGGAAGTAACAAGGAGGATTGATGAGGGTAGTGCAGTGGATGTGGTCTAGATGGATTTAAGTAAGGCATTTGACAAGGTCCCTCATGGCAGACTGATCAGTAAAATGAAAGCCCATGGGATACAGGGGAATGTGGCAGGTTGGATCCAGAATTGGCTCAGTGACAGGAAACAAAAGGTAATGTTCGACGGATGTTTTTGTGAATGGAAAGCGGTTTCCAGTGGCGTTCCACAGGGCTCAGTGTTGGGTCCCTTGCTGTTTGTGGTATATATTAATGATTTGGACTGAAATGTGGGAGGCAGGATTGGGAAATTTGCAGATGACACAAAAATTGGTCGTGTAGTTGATTGTGAAGAGGATAGCTGTAGACTCCAGAATGATATCAATGGTTTGGTTGAGTGGGTGGAAAAGTGGTAAATGGAATTCAATCCGGAGAAGTGTGAGGTAATGCATTTGGGGAGGTCAAACAAAGCGAGGGAATACACAATAAACGGGAGGATATTGAGTGGGGTAGAAGAAGTGAGAGACCTTGGAGAGACAGGTCCCTGAAGGTGGCAGGACAGGTAGATAGAGTGGTGAAAAAGGCATAGGGAATGCTTTCCTTTATTGGCCGAGGTATAGAATACAAAAGCAGGGATGTAATGCTGGAACTGTATAAAACGTTGGTTCGGCCACAGTTGGAGTATTGTGTACAGTTCTGGTCACCACATTATAGAAAGGACATAATTGCTCTGGAGAGAGTACAGAGGAGATTTACAAGAATGTTGTCAGGGCTTGAAAGTTGTAGCTATGAGGAAAGATTGGATCGGCTAGGGTTGTTTTCCTTAGAACAGAGGAGGCTGAGGGGTGACTTAATTGATGTGTACAAAATTATGAGGGGCCTGGATAGAGTAGACAGGAAGGACCTGTTTCCTTTAGCGGAGAGGTCAATTACCAGCGAGCACAGATTTAAGGTGATTGGTCGAAGGATTAGAGGGGTCATGAGGAAAAACCTTTTCACCCAGAGGGTGGTGGGTGTCTGGAATTCACTGCCTGGATCAGTGGTGGAGGCAGAAACCCTCAATTCTTTTAAAAGGTACTTGGACCTGCACCTGAAATGCTGTAACCTGCAAGGCTATGGATCAGGTGCTGAAAGGTGGGATTAGATTGGGCGTCTAGGTTTTTCAGCCGGCACAGACATGATGGGCTGAATGGCCTCCTAACTTTTCTACTGTTCTAAGTTTTTATCCAATTCCCTTTTGAAAGTTATTATTGAATCTGCTTCCACCGCCCTTTCAGGCAGCAACAACTCACTATGTAAAATAAATTCTCCTCATCTCCCCCTCTGGAACTTTTACCAATTACCTTCAATCTGTGTCCTCTGGTTACTGACCCTCCTTCACTGGAAACAGTTTCTCCTTATTTACACTAAAAAACCCTCCATAACTTTGAACACCTCCATTAAATCTCCCCTTAACCTTCTCTACTCTAAGGGGAACAATCCCAGCTTCTCCAATTGCTCCACATCACTGAACTCTCTCACCCCTGCTACCATTCTATTAAATCTCCTTTGCATCCTTTCCAAGTCTTTGACGTCCTTCCGAAAGTGTCGTGCCCAGAATACACAATTGACACAATACTCCAACAGAGGCCGAACCAATGATTTCTAAAAGTTTCTGCACAAATTGCTTGCTGAAATACTCTATTCCTCTCTTACTAATGCAAAAGATCACACCTGCTTTTTTAACGGCTTTAGCAACTTGTCGTGCTGCCTCTAAAAATATACATACAGCTTCCAGCACTGAGATGACAGTGAGCAGGGAGAGTGAGGGATTTTGCAGGTTATTGCACAAAGATCCCAATCACTGGAATAATGAAGTATTACAGGAGGAGGTATTAGATCGGCTGGCTGTACTTAAAGTTGAATGCTGTACTTAAATTTGAGGGAAGTAAGGGTGGAAATTGTGGAGGCACTGGCCATAATCTTCCAATGATCCTTAGAGACAGGGGTGGTGACAGAGGACTGGAGAACTACAAATGTTACACCCTTCTTCAAAAAAGGGTGTAAGGATAAACCCAGCAACTACAGGCCATTCAATTTAACCTCGGTGGAGGGAAATCTTTCAGAAACAATAATTAGGGTCAAATGTAACAGTCACTTGGATAAATGTGGATTGATTCAGAAAAAACAGCACAGATTTGTTCAGGGCAAATAGTTTTTAACTAACTTGCTGGAGTTTTTTGATGAGGTAACAAAGAGAATTGATGAGGGCAATGCTATTGATGTGGTGTACATGGACTTTCAAAAAGCGTTTGATACAGTGCCACACAACAGACTTGTCAGCAAAGTTGAAGGCCACAGAATAAACAGGGCAGTAGCAGCATGGATACAAAGTTCACCGATTGACAGGAATCAGAGTAGTTGTGAACAGTTGTTTTTCAGACTGGAGGAAAGGAGATAGTAGGGTTTCCCATGGGTTGGTATTAGGACTGCTGTTTCTCTTGATCTATATTAATGACCTAGACTTGGATATACAGGCCACAATTTAAAAATTTGAAGATGACACAAAACTACAAAGTATTATGAACTGTGAGGAGGATGGTGATAAATGTCAAGAGGACCGTCTACAAGATGCACTGCAGCAATGCACCAAGGCTCCTTCGACAACACCTTCCAAACCCACAACCTCTGCCGACTAGAAGGACAAGGGCAGCAGATGCATAGGAACACCACCACCTGCAAGTTCCCCTCCAAGTCACACAGCATCCTGACTTGGAACTATATCGCTGTTCCTTCACTGTCGCTGGGTCAAAATCCTGGAACTCCCTTCCTAACAGCACTGTGGGTGTACCTACCCCACATGGACTGCAGCGGTTCAAGAAGGCAGCTCACTACCACCTTCTCAAGGGCAATCAGGGATGGGCAACAAATACTGGCCTAGACAGCGATGCTCACATCCCATGAATGAATAAAAAACAATGCTGGTGGAACTTGGCAGATGACATGTAATGCAGAGAGGTGTGAAGTGATACATTTTGGTAGGAAGACCAAAGAGAGGCAATATAAAATAAAGGGTACCATTCTAAAAAGGGTGCAGCAGCAGAGGGAACTGCAGGTGTATCTGCACAAATCGTTGAAGGTAGCAGGACAGGCTGAGAAAGTGGTTAATAAAGCATATGGGATCCTGGGCTTTATAGAGGCACAGAGTGCAACAGCAAGAAAGTTATGGTGAACCTTTATAAAACACTGGTTCAGCCTCAACTCGAGGATAACTACCAGTGCCACGTGCTAGTCAGAGTAGAAGTAGCAGGATATATCGGATGAATACGTGGCTGAAGAGATGGTGTGAGGGGGAGGGTCTGAGATTCCTGGGACATTGGGACCGGTTCTTGGGGAGGTGGGACCAGTACAAACTGGATGGGTTACACCTGGGCAGGACCAGGACTGATGTCCTAGGGGGAGTATTTGCTAGAGTGTTTGGGGAGGGTTTAAACTAAAATGGCAGAGGGATGGAAAGCTTTGCAAGGAATCAGAGGAGGGGGGATCAAAGACAAGAACAAAAGACAGTAAGGGAAATAAGAAAAGTGCAAGGCAGAGAAATAAGGGCCAGAATCAAACAGGGCCGCAGTGAAAAATAGTGGGAAGGGGACAAGTAATGTTAAAAAGACAAGCCTTAAGGATTTGTACCTTAACAGGCGA
Organism: Heterodontus francisci; assembly: GCF_036365525.1. Lineage (NCBI taxonomy): Eukaryota > Metazoa > Chordata > Chondrichthyes > Heterodontiformes > Heterodontidae > Heterodontus > Heterodontus francisci. The sequence continues at coordinate 3,564,978 of NC_090378.1, read as the reverse complement.
AGCATTCGTAATAAAGTGGACGAATTAATCGCACAAATAGATGTAAACAGGTATGATATAGTCGGGATTACAGAGACATGGCTGCAAGGTGACCAGGGATGGAGGAATGAACATCCAGGGATATTCAGTATTTAGGAAGGACAGACAAAAAGTAAAAGGCAGTGGAGTTGCATTGCTGGTTAAAGAAGAAATTAATGCAATAGTGAGGAAAGATATTAGCTCTGACGATGTGGAATCTGTATGGGTGGAGCCCCTTAGAAACACTAGGGGGCAAAAAACGTTAGTGGGGGTATTACATAGACCCCCAAACTGCAGTGGTGATGTTGGGAATGGCATTAAACAGGAAATTAGAGATGCATGCGATAAAGGAACATCTGTAATTAAGGGTGATTTTAATCTGCATATAGATTGGGCAAATCAAATTAGTCACAATACCGTAGAGGAGGAATTTCTGGAGTGTAGATGGGATGGTTTTCTGGACCAATATGTTGAGGAACCAACTAGAGAACAGGCCATCCTAGACTGGGTATTGTGTAATGAGAGAGGAAGAATTGACAGTCCAGTTGTGTGAGACCCCTTGGGGAGAAGCGACCACAATATGATAGAATTCTTCATCAAGATGGAGAGTGATGTAGTTGATTCTGAGACAAGGGTCCTGAATCTTAGTAAAGGAAACTACAAAGGTATGAGGTGCGAGTTGGCCATGACGGATTGGGAAACGTTACTTAAAGGGATGACGGTGGATAGGCAATGGGAAACATTTAAAGAGCACATAGATGAACTGCAACAATTGTGTTTATCCCTGTCTGGCACAAAAGTAAAATGGGAAAGGTAGCCAAACCATGGCTTACAAGGGAAATTAGAGATAGCATTCGATCCAAGGAGCAGGCATATAAATCTTCCAGAAAAAACAACAGACCTGAGGATTGGGAGCAGTTTAGAATTCAGCAAAGGAGGACAAAGGGATTGATTAAGAAGGGGAAAATAGAATACAACAGCAAGCATGCGGGGAACATAAAAACTGACTGTAAAAGTTTCTATAGGTATGTGAAGAGAAAAAGATTGAAGGGAAATGTAGGTCCCTTCCAGTCAGAAACAAGGGAATTTATTATGGGGAACAAAGAAATGGCTGACCAACTAAATGCATACTTTGGTTCTGTCTTCACAAAGGAGGACACAAATATCATACCAGAAATGTTGGGGAACACAGGGTTTAGTGAGAGAGAGGAACTGAAGGAAATCAGTATTAGTAGAGAAATAGTGTTGGGGAAATTGATGGGACTGAAGGCCGATAAATCCCCAGGGCCTGATAATCTACATCCCAGAGTACTTAAGGAAGTGGCCCTAGAAATAGTGGATGCATTGGTGGTCATCTTCCAAGATTCTATAGACTCTGGAACAGTTCCTACAGATTGGAGGGTAGATAATGTAACCCCACTATTTAAAAAGGGAGGTAGAGAGAAAGCCAGGAATTATAGACCAGACAGCCTGACGTCGATAGTGGGAAAAATTCTCGAATCCATTATTAAAGATTTTATAGCAGAGCACTTGGAGAACAGTGGGAGAATCGGGCAGAGTCAGCATGGATTTACGAAAGGGAAATCATGATTGACAAATCTACTAGAATTCTTTGAGGATTTAACTAGTAGAGTTGATGAGGGGGAGCCAGTGATTGTGGTTTATTTGGACTTTCAGAAGGCTTTCGACAAAGTCCCACATAAGAGATTAGCATGTAAAATTAAAGTGCATAGGATTGGGGGTAGTGTATTGCGATGGATAGAAAATTGGTTGGCAGACAGGAAACAAAGAGTAGGGGTAAATGGGTCTTTTTCCAAATGGCAGGCAGTAACTAGTGGGCTACTGCAAGGATCTGTGCTAGGACCCCAGCTATTCACCATATCCATTAATAATTTAGATGAGGGAACTAAATGCAATATCTCCAAATTTGCAGATGACACAAAACTGGGTGGGAGCGTAAGTTGTGAGGAGGATGCAGAGATGCTTCAGGGTGATTTGGACAAGTTGAGTGAGTGGGCAAATGCATGGCAGATGCAGTATAATGTGGATAAATGTGAGGTTATCCACTTTGGTAGCAAAAACAGGAAGGCAGATTATTATCTGAACGGCTATAAACTGAGAGAGGGGAATATGCAGCGAGACCTGGGTGTTCTCGTACACCAGTCGCTGAAGGTAAGCATGCAGGTGAAACAGGCGGTAAAAAAGGCAAATGGTATGTTGGCCTTCATAGCGAGAGGATTCGAGGACAGGAGCAGGGAAGTCTTGCTGCAATTATACAGGGCCTTGGTGAGGCCACACCTGGAATATTGTGTGCAGTTTTGGTCTCCTTATCTGATGAAGGATGTTCTTACTTTTGAGGGAGTGCAGCGAAGGTTTACCAGACTGATTCCAGGGATGGTGGGACTGACGTATGAGGAGAGATTGAGTCGGTTAGGATTATATTTGCTGGATTTCAGAATAGTGAGCGGGATCTCATAGAAACCTATAAAATTCTAACAGGAGTTGACAGGGTAGATGCAGGAAGGATGTTCCCGATGATGGGGGAGTCCAGAACCAGGGGTCATAGTCTAAGGATACGGGGTAAACCTTTCAGGACTGAGATGAGGAGAAATTTCTTCACCCAGAGAGTGGTGAACCTGTGGAATTCACAACCACAGAAAGCTGTTGAGGCCAAAACATTGTAAGTTTTCAAGAAGGAGTTAAATATAGCTCTTGGGTCTAAAGGGATCAAAGGATGTGGGGCGAAAGCGGGAACAGGTTACTGAGTTGGATGATCAGCCACGATCATAATGGATCAGGTCCTACAAGCAGAGTTTAGGGAGTTAGGAGCCAAGTTAAAAAGTAGGACCTCAGAGGTAGTAATCTCAGGATTGCTACCAGTGCCACGTGATAGTCAGAGTAGAAATGAAAGAATAGTCAGGATGAATGCGTGGCTTGAGAGATGGTGCAGGAAGGAGGGGTTCAGATTTTTGGGACATTGGGACCGGTTCTGGGGGAGGTGGGACTATTACAAATTGGACGGTCTACACCTGGGCCAGACTGGAACCAATGTCCTTGGGGGTGCTTTTGCTAACGCTGTTGGGGAGGGTTTAAACTAATGTGGCAGGCGGATGGGAACCAATTGAGGAGGTCAGTTGACAGTAAGGAGGTAGTAACAAAAGCCTGTAAGGAACTAGATAATGAAGTCAGTGTGACTAAGGGGAAGAGCAGGCAGGGAGCAGATGATGAATGTAAAGGGACCGGTGGTCTGAGGTGCATTTGTTTTAATGCAAGAAGTGTAGTAGGTAAGGCAGATGAACTTAGGGCTTGGATTAGTACCTGGGAGTATGATGTTATTGCTATTACTGAGACTTGGTTGAGGGAAGGGCATGATTGGCAACTAAATATCCCAGGATATCGATGCTTCAGGTGGGATAGAGAGGGAGGTAAAAGGGGTGGAGGAGTTGCATTACTGGTCAAAGAGGATATCACAGCTGTGCTGAAGGAGGGCACTATGGAGGACTCGAGCAGTGAGGCAATATGGACAGAACTCAGAAATAGGAAGGGTGCGGTAGCAATGTTGGGGCTGTACTACAGGCCTCCCAACAGCGAGTGTGAGATAGAGGTACAAATATGTAAACAGATTATGGAAAGATGTAGGAGCAACAGGGTGGTGGTGATAGGAGATTTTAATTTTCCCAACATTGACTGGGATTCACTTAGTGTTAGAGGTCTAGATGGAGCAGAATTTGTAAGGAGCATCCAGGAGGGTTTTCTAGAGCAGTATGTAAATAGTCCAACTCGGGAAGGGGCCATACTGGACCTGGTGTTGGGGAATGAGCCCGGCCAGGTGTTTGAAGTTTCAGTAGGGGACTACTTTGGGAATAGTGATCACAATTCCGTAAGCTTTAAAATACTCATGGACAAAGACGAGAGTGGTCCTAAAGGAAGAGTGCTAAATTGGGGGAAGGCCAACTATACCAAAATTCGGCAGGAGCTGGGGAATGTAGATTGGGAGCAGCTGTTTGAAGATAAATCCACATGTGATATGTGGGAGGCTTTTAAAGAGAGGTTGATTAGCGTGCAGGAGAGACATGTTCCTGTGAAAATGAGGGGTAGAAATGGCAAGATTAGGGAACCATGGATGACAGGTGAAATTGTGAGACTAGCTAAGAGGAAAAAGGAAGCATACATAAGGTCTAGGCGGCTGATGAAAGACGAAGCTTTGAAAGAATATCGGGAATGTAGGACCAATCTGAAACGAGGAATTAAGAGGGCTAAAAGGGGTCATGAAACATCTTTAGCAAACAGGGTTAAAGAAAATCCCAAAGCCTTTTATTCATATATAAGGAGAAAGAGGGTAACTAGAGAAAGGATTGGCCCACGAAAGGACAAAGGAGGAATGTTATGCTTGGACTCAGAGAAAATGGGTGAGATTCTGAACGAGTACTTTGCATCGGTATTCACTGAGGAGAGGGACATGACGGATGTTGAGGTTAGGAACAGATGTTTGATTACTCGAGGTCAAGTCGGCATAAGGAGGGAGGAAGTGTTGGGTATTCTAAAGGGCATTAAGGTGGACAAGTCCCCAGGTCCGGATGGGATCTATCCCAGGTTACTGAGGGAAGCGAGAGAGGAAATAGCTGGGGCCTTAACAGATATCTTTGCAGCATCCTTAAACACGGGTGAGGTCCCGGAGGACTGGAGAATTGCTAATGTTGTCCCCTTGTTTAAGAAGGGTAGCAGGGATAATCCAGGTAATTATAGACCGGTGAGCCTGACGTCAGTGGTAGGGAAGCTGCTGGAGAAGTTACTGAGGGATAGGATCTATTCCCATTTGGAAGAAAATGGGCTTATCAGTGATAGGCAACATGGTTTTGTGCAGGGAAGGTCATGTCTTACCAACTTAATAGAATTCTTTGAGGAAGTGACAAAGTTGATTGATGAGGGAAGGGCTGTCGATGTCATATACATGGACTTCAGTAAGGCGTTTGATAAGGTTCCCCATGGCAGGCTGATGGAGAAAGTGAAGGCGCATGGGGTCCAAGGTGTACTAGCTAGATGGATAAAGAACTGGCTGGGCAACAGGAGACAGAGAGTAGCAGTAGAAGGGAGTTTCTCAAACTGGAGACGTGTGACCAGTGGTGTTCCACAGGGATCCGTGCTGGGACCACTGTTGTTTGTGATATACATTAATGATTTGGAGGAAAGTATAGGTGGACTGATTAGCAAGTTTGCAGATGACACTAAGATTGGTGGAGTAGCAGATAGTGAAGGGGACTGTCAGAGAATACAGCAGAATATAGATAGATTGGAGAGTTGGGCAGAGAAATGGCAGATGGAGTTCAATCAGGGCAAATGCGAGGTGATGCATTTTGGAAGATCCAATTCAAGAGTGAACTATACAGTAAATGGAAAAGTCCTGGAGAAAATTGATGTCCAGAGAGATTTGGGTGTTCAGGTCCACTGTTCCCTGAAGGTGGCAACGCAGGTAAATAGAGTGGTCAAGAAGGCATACGGCATGCTTTCCTTCATCGGACGGGGTATTGAGTACAAGAGTTGGCAGGTCATGTTACAGTTGTATAGGACTTTGGTTCGGCCACATTTGGAATACTGCGTGCAGTTCTGGTCGCCACATTACCAAAAGGATGTGGATGCTTTGGAGAGGGTGCAGAGGAGGTTCACCAGGATGTTGCCTGGTATGGAGGGCGCTAGCTATGAAGAGAGGTTGAGTAGATTAGGATTATTTTCATTAGAAAGACGGAGGTTGAGGGGGGACCTGATTGAGGTGTACAAAATCATGAGAGGTATAGCCAGGGTGGATAGCAAGAGGCTTTTTCCCAGAGTGGGGGATTCAATTACTAGAGGACACGAGTTCAAAGTGAAAGGGGAAAAGTTTAGGGGGGATATGCGTGGAACGTTCTTTACGCAGAGGGTGGTGGGTGCCTGGAACGCGTTGCCAGCGGAGGTGGTAGATGTGGGCACGATGGCGTCTTTTAAGATGTATCTAGACAGATACATGAATGGGCAGGAAGAAAAGAGATACAGACCCTGAGAAAATAGGCGACATGTTTAGATAGAGGATCTGGTTCGGCGCAGGCTTGGAGGGCCTAAGGGCCTGTTCCTGTGCTGTAATTTTCTTTGTTCTTTGTTCTTTGAATGGTGGAGCAGGCTCGAAGGGCTGAATGGCCTACTCCTGCTCCTATTTTCTATGTTTCTATGTATTGTGTCAAATTCTGTGTACCACACTTTAGGAACAATGTGAAGACATTCAAGAGGGTGCAGAAAGGATTCACAAGAATTGTTCCAGGGATGAGGAACTTCAGTTATGAGGATAGATTCGCAAAGCTGGGTCTGTTCTCCTTAGAGAAGAGAAGGTTGAGAGGACATTTGATAGAGGTGTTCAAAATCATGAGGGGTCTGGACAGAGTAGAAAGGGAGAAAGTTTGAATTGACGGAAGGGTCAAGAACCAGAGGACACTGATATAAGGTGTCATGAAAACGTGCTATGCCGATTGTGTGTGTATCTGTGTATGTGTGAGTGTGTGTCTGTGTGTGTGAGCGTATGTCTGTGTGTGTGTGTGAGCGTGTGTCTGTGTGTGTGTGTGAGCGTATGTCTGTGTATGTGTGTGAGCGTGTGTCTGTGTGTGTCTGTGTGTGTGTGACTGCGTGTGTGACTGTGTGGGTCTGTGTGTTTGAGTGTCTGTGTGTGTGTGTGTGAAAGTGGAGAGTAGTTTATTATTTTACTTAGATTGGGTTTTGATTTTAAGTACAATGAAGTAACCACTTTTTTGTTTAGACTCAAGAATACCAGTCCAATTGGTTCTTTTGTGATTCTAGGGTTATTATGATGAAATGGTTAAACACACACTGAATTGGTAAGCATATCCATTGTTTAAAAGAGATAAACCCAGTTGAGGTCAAACAAGGAAAGGGACAAGAGGGGAGCCTTTCAATCCCTCCTCATCTGATCGGAACAAAGGTAATTGGCAAAAGAAGCAACGTGGACATGAGGAAAACTATTTTACGCAATGAGTGTTTAGAATCTGGAATGCAATGTCTGAGAGTGCGGTGGAGGCAGGTTCAGTGAGTGTTTAGGATCTGGAATGCAATGTCTGAGAGTGCGGTGGAGGCAGGTTCAGTGTGTGTTTAGGATCTGGAATGCACTGTCTGAGAGTGTGGTGGAGGCAGGTTCACTGAGTGTTTAGGATGTGGAATGCACTGTCTGAGAGTGTGATGGAGGCAGGTTCAGTGAGTGTTTAGGATCTGGAATGCACTGTCTGAGAGTGTGGTGGAGGCAGGTTCAGTGAGTGTTTAGGATCTGGAATGCACTGTCTGAGAGTGTGGTGGAGGCAGGTTCAGTGAATGTTTAGGATCTGGAATGCACTGTCTGAGCGTGTGGTGGAGGCAGGTTCAGTGAGTGTTCAGGATCTGGAATGCACTGTCTGAGAGTGTGGTGGAGGCAGGTTCAGTGAGTGTTTAGGATCTGGAATGCACTGTCTGAGAGTGTGTTGGAGGGAGGTTCAGTGAGTGTTTCGGATCTGGAATGCACTGTCTGAGAGTGTGGTGGAGGCAGGTTCAGTGAGTGTTTAGGATCTGGAATGCACTGTCTGAGAGTGTGGTGGAGGCAGGTTCACTGAGTGTTTAGGATCTGGAATGCACTGTCTGAGAGTGTGGTGGAGGCAGGTTCAGTGTGTGTTTAGGATCTGGAATGCACTGTCTGAGCGTGTGGTGGAGGCAGGTTCAGTGTGTGTTTAGGATCTGGAATGCACTGTCTGAGCGTGTGGTGGAGGCAGGTTCAGTGTGTGTTTAGGATCTGGAATGCACTGTCTGAGAGTGTGGTGGAGGCAGGTTCACTGAGTGTTTAGGATCTGGAATGCACTGTCTGAGAGTGTGGTGGAGGCAGGTTCAGTGTGTGCTTAGGATCTGGAATGCACTGTCTGAGAGTGTGGTGGAGGCAGGTTCAGTGAGTGTTTAGGATCTGGAATGCACTGTCTGAGAGTGTGTTGGAGGCAGGTTCAGTGAGTGTTTAGGATCTGGAATGCACTGTCTGAGAGTGTGGTGGAGGCAGGTTCAGTGAGTGTTTAGGATCTGGAATGCACTGTCTGAGAGTGTGTTGGAGGCAGGTTCAGTGAGTGTTTAGGATCTGGAATGCACTGTCTGAGAGTGTGTTGGAGGCAGGTTCAGTGAGTGTTTAGGATCTGGAATGCACTGTCTGAGAGTGTGGTGGAGGCAGGTTCAGTGAGTGTTTAGGATCTGGAATGCACTGTCTGAGAGTGTGGTGGAGGCAGGTTCAGTGAGTGTTTAGGATCTGGAATGCACTGTCTGAGAGTGTGTTGGAGGCAGGTTCAGTGAGTGTTTAGGATCTGGAATGCACTGTCTGAGAGTGTGGTGGAGGCAGGTTCAGTGAGTGTTTAGGATCTGGAATGCACTGTCTGAGAGTGTGTTGGAGGCAGGTTCAGTGAGTGTTTAGGATCTGGAATGCACTGTCTGAGAGTGTGGTGGAGGCAGGTTCAGTGAGTGTTTAGGATCTGGAATGCACTGTCTGAGAGTGTGGTGGAGGCAGGTTCAGTGAGTGTTTAGGATCTGGAATGCACTGTCTGAGAGTGTGGTGGAGGCAGGTTCAGTGAGTGTTTAGGATCTGGAATGCAATGTCTGAGAGTGTGGTGGAGACAGGTTCAGTGAGTGTTTAGGATCTAGAATGCACTGTCTGAGAGTGTGGTGGAGGCAGGTTCAGTGAGTGTTTAGGATCTGGAATGCACTGTCTGAGAGTGTGGTGGAGGCAGGTTCAGTGAGTGTTTAGGATCTGAAATGCACTGTCTGTGAGTGTGGTGGAGGCAGGTTCACTGAGTGTTTAGGATCTGGAATGCACTGTCTGAGAGTGTGGTGGAGGCAGGTTCAGTGAGTGTTTAGGATCTGGAATGCACTGTCTGAGAGTGTGGTGGAGGCAGGTTCAGTGAGTGTTTAGGATCTGGAATGCACTGTCTGAGAGTGTGGTGGAGGCAGGTTCAGTGAGTGTTTAGGATCTGGAATGCACTGTGTGAGAGTGTGGTGGAGGCAGGTTCAGTGTGTGTTTAGGATCTGGAATGCACTGTCTGAGAGTGTGGTGGAGGCAGGTTCAGTGTGTGTTTAGGATCTGGAATGCACTGTCTGAGAGTGTGGTGGAGGAAGATTCAGTGAGTGTTTAGGATCTGGAATGCACTGTCTGAGAGTGTGGTGGAGGCAGGTTCAGTGAGTGTTCAGGATCTGGAATGCATGTCTGAGAGTGTGGTGGAGGCAGGTTCAGTGAGTGTTTAGGATGTGGAATGCACTGTCTGAGAGTGTGGTGGAGGCAGGTTCAGTGAGTGTTTAGGATCCGGAATGCACTATCTGAGAGTGTGGTGGAGGCAGGTTCAGTGTGTGTTTAGGATCTGGAATGCACTGTCTGAGAGTGTGGTGGAGGAAGATTCAGTGAGTGTTTACGATCTGGAATACACTGTCTGAGAGTGTGGTGGAGGCAGGTTCAGTGTGTGTTTAGGATCTGGAATGCACTGTCTGAGAGTGTGGTGGAGGCAGGTTCAGTGAGTGTTTAGGATCTGGAATGCACTGTCTGAGAGTGTGGTGGAGGCAGGTTCAGTGAGTGTTTAGGATCTGGAATGCACTGTCTGAGAGTGTGGTGGAGGCAGGTTCAATGAGTGTTTAGGATCTGGAATGCACTGTCTGAGAGTGTGGTGGAGACAGGTTCAGTGAGTGTTTAGGATCTGGAATGCACTGTATGAGAGTGTGGTGGAGGCAGGTTCAATGAGTGTTTAGGATCTGGAATGCACTGGCTGAGAGTGTGGTGGAGGCAGGTTCAGTGTGTGTTTAGGATCTGGAATGCACTGTCTGAGAGTGTGGTGGAGGAAGATTCAGTGAGTGTTTAGGATCTGGAATACAATGTCTGAGAGTGTGGTGGAGGCAGGTTCAGTGAGTGTTTAGTATCTGGAATGCACTGTCTGAGAGTGTGGTGGAGGAAGATTCAGTGAGTGTTTAGGATCTGGAATGCACTGTCTGAGAGTGTGGTGGAGGCAGGTTCAGTGAGTGTTTAGGATCTGGAATGCACTGTCTGAGAGTGTGGTGGAGGCAGGTTCAGTGAGTGTTTAGGATGTGGAATGCACTGTCTGAGAGTGTGGTGGAGGCAGGTTCAGTGAGTGTTTAGGATCTGGAATGCACTGTCTGAGAGTGTGGTGGAGGCAGGTTCAGTGAGTGTTTAGGATCTGGAATGCACTGTCTGAGAGTGTGGTGGAGGCAGGTTCAGTGAGTGTTTAGGATCTGGAATGCACTGTCTGAGAGTGTGGTGGAGGCAGGTTCAGTGAGTGTTCAGGATCTGGAATGCACTGTCTGAGAGTGTGGTGGAGGCAGGTTCAGTGAGTGTTTAGGATCTGGAATGCACTGTCTGAGAGTGTGGTGGAGGCAGGTTCAGTGAGTGTTTAGGATCTGGAATGCACTGTCTGAGAGTGTGGTGGAGGCAGGTTCAGTGAGTGTTCAGGATCTGGAATGCATGTCTGAGAGTGTGGTGGAGGCAGGTTCAGTGAGTGTTTAGGATTTGGAATGCACTGTCTGAGAGTGTGGTGGAGGGAGGTTCAGTGAGTGTTTAGGATGTGGAATGCACTGTCTGAGAGTGTGGTGGAGGCAGGTTCAGTGAGTGTTTAGGATCTGGAATGCACTGTCTGAGCGTGTGGTGGAGGCAGGTTCAGTGAGTGTTTAGGATCTGGAATGCACTGTCCGAGAGTGTGGTGGAGGCAGGTTCAGAGTGTGTTTAGGATCTAGAATGCACTGTCTGAGAGTGTGGTGGAGGCAGGTTCAGTGAGTGTTTAGGATCTGGACTGCACTGTCTGAGAGTGTGGTGGAGGCAGGTTCAGTGAGTGTTTAGGATCTGGAATGCACTGTCTGAGAGTGTGGTGGAGGCAGGTTCAGTGAGTGTTTAGGATCTGGAATGCACTGTCTGAGAGTGTGGTGGAGGCAGGTTCAGTGAGTGTTCAGGATCTGGAATGCACTGTCTGAGAGTGTGGTGGAGGCAGGTTCAGTGAGTGTTTAGGATCTGGAATGCACTGTCTGAGAGTGTGGTGGAGGCAGGTTCAGTGAGTGTTTAGGATCTGGAATGCACTGTCTGAGAGTGTGGTGGAGGAAGATTCAGTGAGTGTTTAGGATATGGAAGGCACTGTCTGAGAGTGTGGTGGAGGCAGGTTCAGTGAGTGTTTAGGATCTGGAATGCACTGTCTGAGAGTGTGGTGGAGGCAGGTTCAGTGAGTGTTTAGGATCTGGAATGCACTGTCTGAGAGTGTGGTGGAGGCAGGTTCAGTGAGTGTTTAGGATCTGGAATGCACTGTCTGAGAGTGTGGTGGAGGCAGGTTCAGTGAGTGTTTAGGATCTGGAATGCACTGTCTGAGAGTGTGGTGGAGGCAGGTTCAGTGAGTGTTTAGGATGTGGAATGCACTGTCTGAGAGTGTGGTGGAGGCAGGTTCAGTGAGTGTTTAGGATCTGGAATGCACTGTCTGAGAGTGTGGTGGAGGCCGGTTCAGTGAGTGTTCAGGATCTGGAATGCACTGTCTGAGAGTGTGGTGGAGGCAGGTTCAGTGAGTGTTTAGCATCTGAAATGCACTGTCTGAGAGTGGGGTGGAGGCAGGTTCAGTGATTGTTTAGGATCTGGAATGCACTGTCTGAGAGTGTGGTGGAGGCAGGTTCAGTGAGTGTTTAGGATCTGGAATGCACTGTCTGAGAGTGTGGTGGAGGCAGGTTCAGTGAGTGTTCAGGATCTGGAATGCACTGTCTGAGAGTGTGGTGGAGGCAGGTTCAGTGAGTGTTTAGGATCTGGATTGCACTGTCTGAGAGTGTGGTGGAGGCAGGTTCAGTGAGTGTTTAGGATCTGGAATGCACTGTCTGAGAGTGTGGTGGAGGCAGGTTCAGTGAGTGTTCAGGATCTGGAATGCACTGTCTGAGAGTGTGGTGGAGGCAGGTTGAGTGAGTGTTTAGGATCTGGAATGCACTGTCTGAGAGTGTGGTGGAGGCAGGTTCAGTGAGTGTTTAGGATCTGGAATGCACTGTCTGAGAGTGTGGTGGAGGGAGGTTCAGTGAGTGTTTAGGATTTGGAATGCACTGTCTGAGAGTGTGGTGGAGGGAGGTTCAGTGAGTGTTTAGGATGTAGAATGCACTGTCTGAGAGTGTGGTGGAGGCAGGTTCAGTGAGTGTTTAGGATCTGGAATGCACTGTTTGAGCGTGTGGTGGAGGCAGGTTCAGTGAGTGTTTAGGATCTGGAATGCACTGTCTGAGAGTGTGGTGGAGGAAGATTCAGTGAGTGTTTAGGATCTGGAATGCACTGTCTGAGAGTGTGGCGGAGGGAGGTTCAGTGAGTGTTTAGGATCTGGAATTCACTGTCCGAGAGTGTGGTGGAGGCAGGTTCAGTGAGTGTTTAGGATCTGGAATGCACTGTCTGAGAGTGTGGTGGAGGCAGGTTCAGTGAGTGTTTAGGATCTGGAATGCACTGTCTGAGAGTGTGGTGGAGGCAGGTTCAGTGAGTGTTTAGGATCTGGAATGCACTGTCTGAGAGTGTGGTGGAGGCAGGTTCAGTGAGTGTTTAGGATCTGGAATGCACTGTCTGAGAGTGTGGTGGAGACAGGTTCAGTGAGTGTTTAGGATCTGGAATGCACTGTCTGAGAGTGCGGTGGAGGCAGGTTCAGTGAGTGTTTAGGATCTGGAATGCACTGTCTGAGAGTGTTGTGGAGGCAGGTTCAGTGAGTGTTTAGGATCTGGAATGCACTGTCTGAGAGTGTGGTGGAGGCAGGTTCAGTGAGTGTTTAGGATGTGGAATGCACTGTCTGAGAGTGTGGTGGAGGCAGGTTCAGTGAGTGTTTAGGATCTGGAATGCACTGTCTGAGAGTGTGGTGGAGGCAGGTTCAGTGAGTGTTTAGGATGTGGAATGCACTGTCTGAGAGTGTGGTGGAGGCAGGTTCAGTGAGTGTTTAGGATCTGGAATGCACTGTCTGAGAGTGTGGTGGAGGCAGGTTCAGTGAGTGTTTAGGATCTGGAATGCACTGTCTGAGAGTGTGGTGGAGGAAGATTCAGTGAGTGTTTAGGATCTGGAAGGCACTGTCTGAGAGTGTGGTGGAGGCAGGTTCAGTGAGTGTTTAGGATCTGGAATGCACTGTCTGAGAGTGTGGTGGAGGCAGGTTCAGTGAGTGTTTAGGATCTGGAATGCACTGTCTGAGAGTGTGGTGGAGGCAGGTTCAGTGAGTGTTTAGGATCTGGAATGCACTGTCTGAGAGTGTGGTGGAGGCAGGTTCAGTGAGTGTTTAGGATCTGGAATGCACTGTCTGAGAGTGTGGTGGAGGCAGGTTCAGTGAGTGTTTAGGATCTGGAATGCACTGTCTGAGAGTGTGGTGGAGGCAGGTTCAGTGAGTGTTTAGGATCTGGAATGCACTGTCTGAGAGTGTGGTGGAGGCAGGTTCAGTGAGTGTTTAGGATGTGGAATGCACTGTCTGAGAGTGTGGTGGAGGCAGGTTCAGTGAGTGTTTAGGATCTGGAATGCACTGTCTGAGAGTGTGGTGGAGGCAGGTTCAGTGAGTGTTTAGGATGTGGAATGCACTGTCTGAGAGTGTGGTGGAGGCAGGTTCAGTGAGTGTTTAGGATCTGGAATGCACTGTCTGAGAGTGTGGTGGAGGCCGGTTCAGTGAGTGTTCAGGATCTGGAATGCACTGTCTGAGAGTGTGGTGGAGGCAGGTTCAGTGAGTGTTTAGCATCTGAAATGCACTGTCTGAGAGTGGGGTGGAGGCAGGTTCAGTGATTGTTTAGGATCTGGAATGCACTGTCTGAGAGTGTGGTGGAGGCAGGTTCAGTGAGTGTTTAGGATCTGGAATGCACTGTCTGAGAGTGTGGTGGAGGCAGGTTCAGTGAGTGTTCAGGATCTGGAATGCACTGTCTGAGAGTGTGGTGGAGGCAGGTTCAGTGAGTGTTTAGGATCTGGAATGCACTGTCTGAGAGTGTGGTGGAGGCAGGTTCAGTGAGTGTTTAGGATCTGGAATGCACTGTCTGAGAGTGTGGTGGAGGCAGGTTCAGTGAGTGTTCAGGATCTGGAATGCACTGTCTGAGAGTGTGGTGGAGGCAGGTTCAGTGAGTGTTTAGGATCTGGAATGCACTGTCTGAGAGTGTGGTGGAGGCAGGTTCAGTGAGTGTTTAGGATCTGGAATGCACTGTCTGAGAGTGTGGTGGAGGGAGGTTCAGTGAGTGTTTAGGATTTGGAATGCACTGTCTGAGAGTGTGGTGGAGGGAGGTTCAGTGAGTGTTTAGGATGTAGAATGCACTGTCTGAGAGTGTGGTGGAGGCAGGTTCAGTGAGTGTTTAGGATCTGGAATGCACTGTTTGAGCGTGTGGTGGAGGCAGGTTCAGTGAGTGTTTAGGATCTGGAATGCACTGTCTGAGAGTGTGGTGGAGGAAGATTCAGTGAGTGTTTAGGATCTGGAATGCACTGTCTGAGAGTGTGGCGGAGGGAGGTTCAGTGAGTGTTTAGGATCTGGAATTCACTGTCCGAGAGTGTGGTGGAGGCAGGTTCAGTGAGTGTTTAGGATCTGGAATGCACTGTCTGAGAGTGTGGTGGAGGCAGGTTCAGTGAGTGTTTAGGATCTGGAATGCACTGTCTGAGAGTGTAGTGGAGGCAGGTTCAGTGAGTGTTTAGGATCTGGAATGCACTGTCTGAGAGTGTGGTGGAGACAGGTTCAGTGAGTGTTTAGGATCTGGAATGCACTGTCTGAGAGTGCGGTGGAGGCAGGTTCAGTGAGTGTTTAGGATCTGGAATGCACTGTCTGAGAGTGTTGTGGAGGCAGGTTCAGTGAGTGTTTAGGATCTGGAATGCACTGTCTGAGAGTGTGGTGGAGGCAGGTTCAGTGAGTGTTTAGGATGTGGAATGCACTGTCTGAGAGTGTGGTGGAGGCAGGTTCAGTGAGTGTTTAGGATCTGGAATGCACTGTCTGAGAGTGTGGTGGAGGCAGGTTCAGTGAGTGTTTAGGATGTGGAATGCACTGTCTGAGAGTGTGGTGGAGGCAGGTTCAGTGAGTGTTTAGGATCTGGAATGCACTGTCTGAGAGTGTGGTGGAGGCAGGTTCAGTGAGTGTTCAGGATCTGGAATGCACTGTCTGAGAGTGTGGTGGAGGCAGGTTCAGTGAGTGTTTAGGATCTGGAATGCACTGTCTGAGAGTGTGGTGGAGGCAGGTTCAGTGAGTGTTTAGGATCTGGAATGCACTGTCTGAGAGTGTGGTGGAGGAAGATTCAGTGAGTGTTTAGGATCTGGAATGCACTGTCTGAGAGTGTGGTGGAGGCAGGTTCAGTGAGTGTTTAGGATCTGGAATGCACTGTCTGAGAGTGTGGTGGAGGCCGGTTCAGTGAGTGTTTAGGATGTGGAATGCACTGTCTGAGAGTGTGGTGGAGGCAGGTTCAGTGAGTGTTTAGGATCTGGAATGCACTGTCTGAGAGTGTGGTGGAGGCAGGTTCAGTGAGTGTTTAGGATGTGGAATGCACTGTCTGAGAGTGTGGTGGAGGCAGGTTCAGTGAGTGTTTAGGATCTGGAATGCACTGTCTGAGAGTGTGGTGGAGGCCGGTTCAGTGAGTGTTCAGGATCTGGAATGCACTGTCTGAGAGTGTGTTGGAGGCAGGTTCAGTGATTGTTTAGGATCTGGAATGCACTGTCTGAGAGTGTGGTGGAGGCAGGTTCAGTGAGTGTTTAGGATCTGGAATGCACTGTCTGAGAGTGTCGTGGAGGCAGGTTCAGTGAGTGTTTAGGATCTGGAATGCACTGTCTGAGAGTGTGGTGGAGGCAGGTTCAGTGAGTGTTTAGGATCTGGAAGGCACTGTCTGAGAGTGTGGTGGAGGCAGGTTCAGTGAGTGTTTAGGATCTGGAATGCACTGTCTGAGAGTGTGGTGGAGGCAGGTTCAGTGAGTGTTTAGGATGTGGAATGCACTGTCTGAGAGTGTGGTGGAGGCAGGTTCAGTGAGTGTTTAGGATCTGGAATGCACTGTCTGAGAGTGTGGTGGAGGCAGGTTCAGTGAGTGTTTAGGATGTGGAATGCACTGTCTGAGAGTGTGGTGGAGGCAGGTTCAGTGAGTGTTTAGGATGTGGAATGCACTGTCTGAGAGTGTGGTGGAGGCAGGTTCAGTGAGTGTTTAGGATCTGGAATGCACTGTCTGAGAGTGTGGTGGAGGCAGGTTCAGTGAGTGTTCAGGATCTGGAATGCACTGTCTGAGAGTGTGGTGGAGGCAGGTTCAGTGAGTGTTTAGGATTTGGAATGCACTGTCTGAGAGTGTGGTGGAGGCAGGTTCAGTGAGTGTTTAGGATGTAGAATGCACTGTCTGAGAGTGTGGTGGAGGCAGGTTCAGTGAGTGTTTAGGATCTGGAATGCACTGTTTGAGCGTGTGGTGGAGGCAGGTTCAGTGAGTGTTTAGGATGTGGAATGCACTGTCTGAGAGTGTGGTGGAGGCAGGTTCAGTGAGTGTTTAGGATCTGGAATGCACTGTCTGAGAGTGTGGTGGAGGCCGGTTCAGTGAGTGTTCAGGATCTGGAATGCACTGTCTGAGAGTGTGTTGGAGGCAGGTTCAGTGATTGTTTAGGATCTGGAATGCACTGTCTGAGAGTGTGGTGGAGGCAGGTTCAGTGAGTGTTTAGGATCTGGAATGCACTGTCTGAGAGTGTCGTGGAGGCAGGTTCAGTGAGTGTTTAGGATCTGGAATGCACTGTCTGAGAGTGTGGTGGAGGCAGGTTCAGTGAGTGTTTAGGATCTGGAAGGCACTGTCTGAGAGTGTGGTGGAGGCAGGTTCAGTGAGTGTTTAGGATCTGGAATGCACTGTCTGAGAGTGTGGTGGAGGCAGGTTCAGTGAGTGTTTAGGATGTGGAATGCACTGTCTGAGAGTGTGGTGGAGGCAGGTTCAGTGAGTGTTTAGGATCTGGAATGCACTGTCTGAGAGTGTGGTGGAGGCAGGTTCAGTGAGTGTTTAGGATGTGGAATGCACTGTCTGAGAGTGTGGTGGAGGCAGGTTCAGTGAGTGTTTAGGATGTGGAATGCACTGTCTGAGAGTGTGGTGGAGGCAGGTTCAGTGAGTGTTTAGGATCTGGAATGCACTGTCTGAGAGTGTGGTGGAGGCAGGTTCAGTGAGTGTTCAGGATCTGGAATGCACTGTCTGAGAGTGTGGTGGAGGCAGGTTCAGTGAGTGTTTAGGATCTGGAATGCACTGTCTGAGAGTGTGGTGGAGGCAGGTTCAGTGAGTGTTTAGGATCTGGAATGCACTGTCTGAGAGTGTGGTGGAGGCAGGTTCAGTGAGTGTTTAGGATTTGGAATGCACTGTCTGAGAGTGTGGTGGAGGCAGGTTCAGTGAGTGTTTAGGATGTAGAATGCACTGTCTGAGAGTGTGGTGGAGGCAGGTTCAGTGAGTGTTTAGGATCTGGAATGCACTGTTTGAGCGTGTGGTGGAGGCAGGTTCAGTGAGTGTTTAGGATCTGGAATGCACTGTCTGAGAGTGTGGTGGAGGCAGGTTCAGTGAGTGTTTAGGATCTGGAATGCACTGTCTGAGAGTGTGGTGGAGGCAGGTTCAGTGAGTGTTTAGGATCTGGAATGCACTGTCTGAGAGTGTGGTGGAGACAGGTTCAGTGAGTGTTTAGGATCTGGAATGCACTGTCTGAGAGTGCGGTGGAGGCAGGTTCAGTGAGTGTTTAGGATCTGGAATGCACTGTCTGAGAGTGTTGTGGAGGCAGGTTCAGTGAGTGTTTAGGATCTGGAATGCACTGTCTGAGAGTGTGGTGGAGGCTGATTCAATTGAGGCCTTCAAAAAGGAATTGGATAATATCTGAAGAGAAAATAATTTTCAGGGCTTTGGGGGAAAGATGGGGGTGTGGGACTAGCTGAGTTACTCTTGCAGCTGGCATTGTCACGAAGGGCCAAATGGCCTCCTACTGTGTTGTAACCATTCTATGAATCTATTGTTTGTTTTGTAGTTTTGGGGGGATTCTTTTCTCTTTCTGTATTGATAGAACCCTCAGAACATCAGAGAATCAGTATTGAATGATCTCTGTTGTACTGGGCCCTCTTTAGGATGTCACTGATTGTTTCTTGGTGTTGGCTTGCTCAGTAATATTTATCGACACATTCTGGTGCAAACGGAGGAGACTTTCTCCTGAGATATTGTGTGTTGTGCCTGGAATGGCTCTAATGGTATACAGGGTGTTTACACTGGAGGCACGGACAGCCCAGTCTGAGGAGAGTGATCTCACTGAGGACAACACAGGAAGCAGCCAATTAGCTGCAAGATTCTCCAAACACAACAACAGACGAGGAGCGGGTCTTGTCTCAAAGGGAACTTGATTAGATTGAAAGAATCTAATAGCACTGAGGGAGTGTTTAACAATATCACAATGTGTGCTCCTGTCTCCATAGTAACAAACAATTACACACTGCTCCACAGAATGCAATTGATGATATTTCATCCAGCGTTGGGAGTAGAGACTGCGGCCTAACTCCCGATCTTTTCTCCTCTACAACAAACTCTCTTTAGGCTAATCTGAGTATTTGAGATAAGCTCCTGTTATAACAGTGATGTGAATACGTTGTTCAGTGTCAAAAGCTCAATGTGAACAGGGTTTTAGCTCATCACACAGGCCTAGTAACCAATTCAATAATTACTGACCTTTCCCCACAGTCTGTCCATCAACTCTATTACATTACATTTGTATTGTCTTATACTCATAGACTCTTACAGTGGGCAACAATTTGGCTAATGGAGTAGAATGTGGGAAAATGTGAGGTTATTCACTTAGGAAGGAAGAATAGAAAAGTAGAATATTAGTTAAATGGAGAGAGAGACTACAGAATGCTGTGGTACAGAGGGATCTGGGTGTCCTTGTACATGAATCACAAAAGGTTAGCATGCAGGTACAGCAAGTAATTAGGAAGACAAGTGAAATGTTGGCGTTTATGGCAAGAGGGACTGAGTATAAAAGTAGGAAAGTCTGCCTCAGCTGTACAGGGCATTGGTGAGACTGCACCTAGAGTACTTTGTACAATTGTGGTCTCCTTACTTGCTTTGGAAGCTGATTCCTGGGATGAAGGGATTGTCTTGAGGAAAGATGGAGCAGATTGGGCCTATACTCACTGGAGTTTAGGAGAATGAAAGGTGACCTTATTGAAACATTTGAGATTCTGTGGGACTTGCTAGGGTAGATACTGAGAGGATGTTTTCCCTCGTGGGGGAAGCTGGAACTCGGGGGCACAGTTTCAGAATAAGGGGTCTCCTATTTAAGATTGAAATGAGGAGGAATTTCTTCTCTCAGAAGGTTGTTAATCTTTGGAATTCTCGACCTCAGAGAGCAGTGAAGACTGAGTCATTGAATATATTCAAGGCTGAGTGAGACAGATTTTTGATTGACAAGGGTAAAGGGGGACAGGCAGGAAAGTGGAGTTAAGGCCACAATCAGATAAGCCATGTTCTTAGTGAATGGTGAAACAGTCTTGAGGGGCCGAATGGCCTACTCCTGTTAATATTTCTTGTGTTCTTATGTTCTTAGAAGGAGAGCATTCGGCCCATCGTGCCTGTGCTGGCTCTTTGAAAGAGCTATCCAATTAGTCCCACTCTCCTGCTCTTTCCCCATAGTCCTGTAAAAGTTTCCTTTTTAAGTTTTTATCCAATTCCCTTTTGAAAGTTATTATTGAATCTGCTTCCACCGCCCTTTCAGGCAGCGCATTCCAGATCACAACAACTCACTGTGTAAAAAAAAATTCTCCTCATCTCCCCCTCTGGTTCTTTTACCAATTACCTTCAATCTGTGTCGTCTGGTTACTGACCCTCCTGTCACTGGAAACAGTTTCTCCTGATTTACTCTATCTGCATAACAATTATAAATCACTGATTAGACCCCGGCAGGAGTTTTGTGTCCAATTCTGGGCATCACACTTTCGGAAGGATGTCAAGGCCGTGGAGAGGGTGCGGAGGAGATTTACTGGAATGGTTCCAGGGATGAGTGACTTCAGTGACGTGGAGAGACTGGAGAAGCTGGGAATGTTCTCCTTCGAGCAGAAAAGGTTAAGAGGAGATTTAATAGAGATGTTTAAAATCATGAAGGGTTTTGATAGAGTAAATCAGGAGAAACTGTTTCCAGTGACAGGAGGGTCAGTAACCAGAGGACACGGATTGAAGGTGAATGGCCTCCTACTGTGCTGGATCATTATATCACATTACAATGAAATTCCATTACAATGAGATCACATTACAATGAGATCACATGACAATGAAATCACATTACAATGAAATCACATTGCAATGAGATCACATGACAATGAGATCACATGACAATGAAATCACATTACAATGAGATCACATGACAATGAAATCACATTACAATGAGATCACATTACAATGAGATCACATGACAATGAAATCACATTACAATGAGATCACATTACAATGAGATCACATGACAATGAAATCACATTATAATGAGATCACATGACAATGAAATCACATTACAATGATATCACATTACAATGAGATCACATGACAATTATATTATGTGACTTTTTACCAACTCACGAATCTAACAGCCTCACAGGAGGTAAAAGTCGATGTTGAACGTACGGAGAATCTTAAATAAAAGTTTCTCCTTTCCTGTGAGTGACTGAACCCGACCATTAGAAGGAAATTTGAGATTTTACTCCTTCGCATAAAATCCTGTCATTTGTCCATGTAGATGTTGTCATGTAATTTCATATTTCTCAAAGTTATTGACATTTCAGTGAATGAAATCTCAGTCTCAGCGCTTTTATCTCTGGGCCTGGTCTCCTACCCGCTCCAAGCGCTATCTATTGAGGGGGAATTGTTTCTTTGTATAGGCTGAAAGTCTATGATTGAGGCCCATCAATTTAACACATGATTCAGGGCTGAAAACAGAGGGGGAAATGATGAGCCTCCACCAGCCTTTGGGCCTGGGCTGCAGGTGAACTGAGGTCAGGGACATGAGGCTCCTATTGGCCCAGTCACTACAGCTCTGAGTCCCCTTCCTGAACGAGTCAGGGTGCACAGTTTTAAACACTGTTTTTATCCATTAAACTGAACGGTGTAATAAAGTAATAACACTGACAGGATAATGTTACAGCCCTGAGCACTAATTATAGGTTGTTGAGCGTGTCTGGAGTTTGTAATGAACACACTTAGTGCAATCTCTCTTTCACCAGCTGACGGATTATTTCACATTCTCTTGAGAATAGATTTCCATGTTCAGCTGCTGTGTGTGGGAACTGATCACATTCTCCAGGCTGCTTTGTGAATAAATCCACTTCCAATTGTCCCTCCGTGGCTGATCAGAGGCACTTTAGGGAATGAGTCGTGTGTTGGAATCATTCAAATATACATAGTATTTACAGCACAGAAACAGGCCATTCGGCCCAACTAGTCCATGCTGGTGTTTATGCTCCACATGAGCCTCCTCCCACCCCCTCTCCATCTCACCCTATCAGCATATCCTTCTATTCCTTTCTCCTTCATGTGTTTATCCAGCTTCCTCTGAAATGTATCGATACTATTCACCTCAACCACTCCCTGTGGTAGTGAGTTCCACATTCTCACCACTCTCTGAAGAAGTTTCCCCTGAATTCTCTATTGGATTTATTGCTGATTAGCTGATATTTATAGATGCTAGTTTTGGAGTCGTCCTGTTCCGAATGTTCCTATGAGCAGAGGAAGCAGCTCGAGGGGCTGAATCGTCTCCTTTTCTTATGTTGCTACCTCTTTTTATTCAACCAATCACGCACAGGTCCTTATCAATTGAAAGAGGGAATAAGTGCCACTTCTGAAAGGGGCACCACTAATAAACTGTAACAAAAAGCCCCAAAACTTCAAAGGAATACTTAACAAATGAAATTAAAATGACATTTCAGGGATGATGATGGACTCCAGTTCCTCTATTCCTATATTCAATGAAGAGTGCAGGAGGGCATGCCAGGAGCAGCACCAGGCATACCTCAAAATGAGGTGTCAACCAATTGAAACTACAACACAGGACTATCTGCGTGCTAAACTGCATAAGCAGCATGCGATAGACAGAGCTAAGCGATCCCATAACCAATGGATCAGATCTAAGCTCCGCAGTCCTGTGATATCCAGCCGTGAATGGTGGTGGACAATTAAACAACTAACTGGAGGAGGTGGCTCCACAAATATCCCCATCCTCAATGATGGGGGAGCCCAGCACATCAGAGCAAAAGATAAGGCTGAAGCATTTGCAACAATCTTCACCCAGAAGTGCCGAATGGATGATCCATCTTGGCCTCTTCCTGAGGACCCTACCATCACAGATGCCAGACTTCAGCCAATCCAACTCACTCCACGTGGTATCAAGAAACGGCTGACGGGACTGGATCCTGCAAAGACTATGGGCCCTGACAATATTCCGGCAATAGTACTGAAGAATTTGTGCTCCACAATGTGCCGTGCCCCTAGCCAAACTGTTCCACTTCAGCTACAACACTGGTATCAAGCTGGCGATGTGGGAAAGTTCCCAGGTGTTTCCTGTACACAAAAAGCAGGACAAATCCAATCCAGCCAGTTACCACCCAATCTGTCTACTCCCAATCATCAGCAAAGTGATGGAATGGGTTATCGACAGTGCCATCAAGCGGCACTTACTCAGCAATAACCTGCTCAGTGACTCTCAGTTTCGGTTCCGCCAGAGCTACTCGACTCCAGACATCATTACAACCTTGGTGCAAACATGGACAAAAGAGCTGAACTCAAGAGGTGAGGTGAGAGTGACTGCCCTTGACATCAAGGCAGCATTTGACCGAGTGTGGCATCAAGGAGCCCTAGCAAAACTGAGGTCAATGGGAATCAGGGGGCAAACTCTCTGCTATTTGGAGTCATACCTAGCACAAAGGAAGATGGTTGTGGCTGTTGGAGGTCAATCATCTGAGCTCCAGGACATCACTGCAGGAGTTCCTCAGGGTAGTGTCCCAGGCCCAACCATCTTCAGCTGCTTCATCAATGACCTTCCTTCAATCATAAGGTCAGAAGTGGGGATGTTCGCTGATGATTGCACAATGTTCAGCACCATTCACGACCCCTCAGATACTGAAGCAGTCCGTGTAGAAATGCAGCAAGACCTGGACAATATCCAGGCTTGGGCTGAGAAGTAGCAAGTAACATTCGCGCCACACAAGTGCCAGGCAATGACCATCTCCAACAAGGGAGAATCTAACCATCTTTCTTTGACATTCAATGGCATTATGATTGCTGAATCCCCCACTTTCAAAATCCTAGGGGCTACCATTGACCAGAAATGAAGTGTAGCAGCCACATAAATACCGTGGCTACAAGAGCAGGTAAGAGGCTAGGAATCCTGCGGCAAGTAACTCACCTCCTGATTCCCCAAAGCCTGTCCACCATCTACAAGGCACAAGTCAGGAGTGTGATGGAATATTCTCCACTTGCCTGGATGGGTGCAGCTCCAACAACACTCAAGAAGCTCGACACCATCCAGGACAAAGCAGCCCGCTTGATTGGCACCCCATCCACAATCATTCACTCCCTTCACCACAGCAGTGTGTGCCATCTACAAGATGCACTGCAGAAATGCACCAAGGCTCTTTAGACAGCACCTTCCAAACCCGTAACCTCCACCAACTAGAAGGACAAGGGCAGCAGATACATGGGAACACCACCACCTGCAAGTTCCCCTCCAAGTCACACACCATCCTGACTTGGAACTATATCGCCGTTCCTTCACTGTCACTGGGTCAAAATCCTGGAACTCCCTTCCTAACAGCACTGTGGGTGTACTTACCCCACATGGACTGCAGCGGTTCAAGAAGGCAGCTCACCACCTTCTCAAGGGCAATTAGGGATGGGCAATAAATGCTGGCCTGGCCAGTGACGCCCACATCCCATGAAAGAATAAAAAAATCCTCTGAATATTGTAACAGGCTCAAGGGGCTGAATGGCCTCCTCCTGTTCCTATGAATGATGGAACAAGCTTGATGGGCTGAATGGCCTCCTCCTGTTCCTGTGTGAGGAGGATGCTGGAAACTGCTGCCTTGATGTTTCGGAAAGTGTCAGTGTGAGTCTGTTACTGTCTCCCAATAAAGCAGCAATTAATGGGACTGAGTGAAATGTTGATGAAACATGTCGTGAGCAGCTTAGGTCTGAAACAGACTTACAGACTCACACAAATACTGAGATAAATGTTACTCGAGTTCGACATCCCTTTGGGTGTGTCAGTGCCCTGGATGATTAGACAATGTTTCTCAGACTCCGGATTGACCAGTAAAAGGCAATGTTTATTCTGACAATGTCTGATCCATGGGCCAGGAATGAACATTTCTTAGCAACCTATGTGCTGTGTGATTGCTCTAGTTCAGGTTAATATCTATGGGTGAGAATCCATTGCCTTTCTGTTAGACACCATTAATCACTGGTTAGACCCAGCTGGTTTTCTTTGTCCAATTCTGGGCATCACTCTTTCGGAAGGATGTCAAGGCCTTGGAGAGAGTGCGGAGGAGATTTACTGGAATGGTTCCAGGGATGAGGGACTTCAGTGACGTGGAGAGACTGGAGAAGCTGGGAATGTGGCAGGAGGGTGAGTAATCAGAGGACACGGATTGAAGGTCATTGGTAAAAGAACCAGAGGGGGAGATGAGGAGAATTTCTTTTACACCATGAGTTGTTGTGATCTGGAATGTGCTGCCTAAAAGGGCAGTGGAAGCACATTCAATAATAACTTTCAAAAGGGAATTAGAAATATATGCCTGAAAAGGAAATATTTGCAGGGCTATGGGGAAAGAGTAGGGGAGTGGGACTGATTGGATAGCTCTTTCAAACAGCCGGCACAAACACGATGGGCTGAATGGCCTCTTTCTCTGCTGTAAGATTCTGCTAACACCCACGACACCCGAGTAGAGAGATTCCACACTTCCTGCTCCTTCTGTGTTCCCTGATCAGCTTCCTGTATTATCGAGGGTTTGGATCAGCGGAGGAACACAGGAGCATCTACAGAGAGCAATCTTTACCCAGGGACATCTTAAAATCAGCATCATGTAACATCAGCAAAATCAAACCAGCAGCAATATTGAGACAAACAGATTGATCTGAGTGACATTTAAAACTGCACATCGCAGTGAAAACTTGTTTAAAGAGGATATTGGAAGTGAGAATGTCTCCTGCTTCATGTGGACTTTCAGGAGCCTCAATCTGATCCTCATGAATATTTTCTGGGATGGATGAGCTGGTTTGGAGAGTTTACAGAAGCTTCGGAGAGCGAGCCAAATATCTTTATTCATGAAATAATAAGCCTGTTTCTCTGATAGTTTATTGTGTCTGTGTGTGTCTTTGTCAGTTTGTTTGTGTGACAGTGTGAATGTGTTTCTCTGAGTCTGTTGGTATGTGTGTGTTTTTTGTCTGTATCTGTGTCAGAGAGTGTATGACTGTGTTTGTATTTTTATATCTGTGTCTATATGAGTGTGATTGTCTGTGAGTGAATATATTTTTAGGTGACTATCAGTTTGTGATTGGGGCTTTTTGATGGTGCAAGGGATCTTTAACATTCACTGTGCGGAAAAGAGTGCCTTGGTTTAAAATCTCATCGAAAAGATGACACCTCCGACAGTGCAGCACTCCTTCAGTACTGACCCTCCGACAGTGCAGCACTCCCTCAGTACTGACCCTCCGACAGTGCAGCAGTCCCTCAGTACTGACCCTCCGACAGTGCAGCACTCCCTCAGTACTGACCCTCCGACAGTGCATCACTCCCTCAGTACTGACCCTCCGACAGTGCAGCACTCCCTCAGTACTGACCCTCCGACAGTGCAGCAGTCCCTCAGTACTGACCCTCCGACAGTGCAGCACTCCCTCAGTACTGGCCCTGACAGTGCAGCACTCCCTCAGTACTGACCCTCCGACAGTGCAGCACACCCTCAGTACTGACCCTGACAGTGCAACACTACCTCAGTACTGACCCTGACAGTGCAGCACTCCCTCAGTACTGACCCTGACAGTGCAGCACTCCCTCAGTACTGACCCTCCGACAGTGCAGCAGTCCCTCAGTACTGACCCTCCGACAGTGCAGCACTCCCTCAGTACTGACCCTCCGACAGTGCAGCACTCCCTCAGTACTGACCCTCCGACAGTGCAGCTCTCCCTCAGTACTGACCCTGACAGTGCAGCACTCCCTCAGTACTGACCCTGACAGTGCAGCACTCCCTCAGTACTGACCCTGACAGTGCAACACTCCCTCAGTACTGACCCTGACAGTGCAGCACTCCCTCAGTACTGACCCTCCGACAGTGCAGCACAACCTCAGTACTGACCCACTGACAGTGCAGCACTCCCTCAGTACTGACCCTGACAGTGCAACACTCCCTCAGTACTGACCCTGACAGTGCAGCACTCCCTCAGTACTGACCCTCCGACAGTGCAGCACAACCTCAGTACTGACCCACTGACAGTGCAGCACTCCCTCAGTACTGACCCTGACAGTGCAACACTCCCTCAGTACTGACCCTCCGACAGTGCAGCATTCCCTCCGGACTGACTCTCCGACAGTGCAGCACGCCCTCAGTACTGACCCTCCGACAGTACAGCACTCCCTCAGTACTGACCCTGACAGTGCAGCACTCCCTCAGTACTGACCCTCCGACAGTGCAGCACTCCCTCAGTACTGACCCTGACAGTGCAGCACTCCCTCAGTACTGACCCTCCGACAGTGCAGCACACCCTCAGTATTGACCCTCCGACAGTGCAGCGCTCCCTCAGTACTGACCCTCCGACAGTGCAGCACTCCTTCAGTACTGACCCTCCGACAGTGCAGCGCTCCCTCAGTACTGACCCTCCGACAGTGCAGCACTCCCTCAGTACTGACCCTCCGACAGTGCAGCACTCCCTCAGTACTGACCCTCCGACAGTGTAGCACTCCCTCAGTACTGACCCTGACAGTGCAGCACTCCCTCAGTACTGACCCTCCGACAGTGCAGCACTCCCTCAGTACTGAGTCTCCGACAGTGCAGCACTCCCTCAGTACTGACCCTCCGACAGTGCAGCACACCCTCAGTATTGACCCTCCGACAGTGCAGCGCTCCCTCAGTACTGACCCTCCGACAGTGCAGCACTCCTTCAGTACTGACCCTCCGACAGTGCAGCGCTCCCTCAGTACTGACCCTCCGACAGTGCAGCACTCCCTCAGTACTGACCCTCCGACAGTGCAGCACTCCCTCAGTACTGACCCTCCGACAGTGCAGCACTCCCTCAGTACTGACCCTGACAGTGCAGCACTCCCTCAGAACTGACCCTCCGACAGTGCAGCACTCCCTCAGTACTGACCCTCCGACAGTGCAGCGCTCCCTCAGTACTGACCCTGACAGTGCAGCAATCCCTCAGTACTGACTCTCCGACAGTGCAGCACTCCCTCAATACTGACCCTCCGACAGTGCAGCACTCCCTCAGTACTGACCCTCCGACAGTGCAGCACTCCCTCAGTACTGACCCTCCGACAGTGCAGCGCTCCCTCAGTACTGAGTCTCCGACAGTGCAGCACTCCCTCAGTACTGACCCTCCGACAGTGCAGCGCTCCCTCAGTACTGACCCTCCGACAGTGCAGCACTCCCTCAGTACTGACCCTCCGACAGTGCAGCACTCCCTCAGTACTGACCCTCCGACAGTGCAGCACTCCCTCAGTACTGACCCTCCGACAGTGCAGCGCTCCCTCATTACTGACCCTCCGACAGTGCAGCACTCCCTCAGTACTGACCCTCCGACAGTGCAGTGCTCCCTCAGTACTGACCCTCCGACAGTGCAGCGCTCCCTCATTACTGACCCTCCGACAGTGCAGCACTCCCTCAGTACTGACCCTCCGACAGTGCAGTGCTCCCTCAGTACTGACCCTCCGACTGTGCAGCGCTCCCTCAGTACTGACCCTCCGACAGTGCAGCACTCCCTCAGTACTGACCCTCCGACAGTGCAGCGCTCCCTCAGTACTGACCCTCCGACAGTGCAGCACTCCCTCAGTACTGACCCTCCGACAGTGCAGCGCTCACTCAGTACTGACCCTCCGACAGTGCAGCACTCCCTCAGTACTGACCCTGTGTCAGTACAGCACTCCCTCAGTACTGACCCTCCGACAGTGCAGCACTCCCTCAGTGCTGACCATCCGACAGTGCAGCACTCCCTCAGTACTGACCCTCCGACAGTGCAGCGCTCCCTCAGTCCTGACCCTCCGACAGTGCAGCGCTCCCTCATTACTGACCCTCCGACAGTGCAGCACTCCCTCAGTACTGAGTCTCCGACAGTGCAGCACTCCCTCAGTACTGACCCTCCGACAGTGCAGCACACCCTCAGTATTGACCCTCCGACAGTGCAGCGCTCCCTCAGTACTGACCCTCCGACAGTGCAGCACTCCTTCAGTACTGACCCTCCGACAGTGCAGCGCTCCCTCAGTACTGACCCTCCGACAGTGCAGCACTCCCTCAGTACTGACCCTCCGACAGTGCAGCACTCCCTCAGTACTGACCCTCCGACAGTGCAGCACTCCCTCAGTACTGACCCTGACAGTGCAGCACTCCCTCAGAACTGACCCTCCGACAGTGCAGCACTCCCTCAGTACTGACCCTCCGACAGTGCAGCGCTCCCTCAGTACTGACCCTGACAGTGCAGCAATCCCTCAGTACTGACTCTCCGACAGTGCAGCACTCCCTCAGTACTGACCCTCCGACAGTGCAGCGCTCCCTCAGTGCTGACCCTCCGACAGTGCAGCACTCCCTCAGCACTGACCCTCCAACAGTGCAGCACTCCCTCAGTACTGACCCTCCGACAGTGCAGCACTCCCTCAGTACTGACCCTCCGACAGTGCAGCGCTCCCTCAGTACTGAGTCTCCGACAGTGCAGCACTCCCTCAGTACTGACCCTCCGACAGTGCAGCGCTCCCTCAGTACTGACCCTCCGACAGTGCAGCACTCCCTCAGTACTGACCCTCCGACAGTGCAGCACTCCCTCAGTACTGACCCTCCGACAGTGCAGCACTCCCTCAGTACTGACCCTCCGACAGTGCAGCGCTCCCTCATTACTGACCCTCCGACAGTGCAGCACTCCCTCAGTACTGACCCTCCGACAGTGCAGTGATCCCTCAGTACTGACCCTCCGACAGTGCAGCGCTCCCTCATTACTGACCCTCCGACAGTGCAGCACTCCCTCAGTACTGACCCTCCGACAGTGCAGTGCTCCCTCAGTACTGACCCTCCGACTGTGCAGCGCTCCCTCAGTACTGACCCTCCGACAGTGCAGCACTCCCTCAGTACTGACCCTCCGACAGTGCAGCGCTCCCTCAGTACTGACCCTCCGACAGTGCAGCACTCCCTCAGTACTGACCCTCCGACAGTGCAGCGCTCCCTCAGTACTGACCCTCCGACAGTGCAGCACTCCCTCAGTACTGACCCTGTGTCAGTACAGCACTCCCTCAGTACTGACCCTCCGACAGTGCAGCACTCCCTCAGTGCTGACCATCCGACAGTGCAGCACTCCCTCAGTACTGACCCTCCGACAGTGCAGCGCTCCCTCAGTCCTGACCCTCCGACAGTGCAGCACTCCCTCAGTACTGACCCTCCGACAGTGCAGCACTCCCTCAGTACTGAGTCTCCGACAGTGCAGCACTCCCTCAGTACTGACCCTCCGACAGTGCAGCGCTCCCTCAGTACTGACCCTCCGACAGTGCAGCACTCCCTCAGTACTGACCCTCCGACAGTGCAGTGCTCCTTCAGTACTGACCCTCCGACAGTGCAGCACTCCCTCAGTACTGACCCTCCGACAGTGCAGCACTCCCTCAGTACTGACCCACCGACAGTGCAGCACTCCCTCAGTACTGAGTCTCCGACAGTGCAGCACTCCCTCAGTACTGAGTCTCCGACAGTGCAGCACTCCCTCAGTACTGACCCTCCGACAGTGCAGCACTCCCTCAGTACTGACCCTCCGACAGTGCAGCACTCCCTCAGTACTGACCCTCCGACAGTGCAGCACTCCCTCAGTACTGACCCACTGACATTGCAGCACTCACTCAGTACTGACCCTACGACAGTGCAGCACTCCCTCAGTACTGACCCTCAGACAGTGCAGCACTCCCTCAGTACTGACCCTCCGACAGTGCAGCGCTCCCTCAGTACTGATCCTCCGACAGTGCAGCACTCCCTCAGTACTGACCCTCCGACAGTGCAGCACTCCCTCAGTACTGACCCTCCGACAGTGCAGCGCTCCCTCAGTTCTGACCCTCCGACAGTGCATCACTCCCTCAGTACTGACCCTACGACAGTGCAGCACTCCCTCAGTACTGAGTCTCCGACAGTGCAGCACTCCCTCAGTACTGACCCTCCGACAGTGCAGCACACCCTCAGTACTGAGTCTCCGACAGTGCAGCACTCCCTCAGTACTGACCCTCCGACAGTGCAGCACTCCCTCAGTACTGAGTCTCCGACAGTGCAGCACTCCCTCAGTACTGACCCACTGACATTGCAGCACTCACTCTGTACTGACCCTCCGACAGTGCAGCACTCCCTCAGTACTGACCCTCCGACAGTGCAGCACTCCCTCAGTACTGACCCTCCGACAGTGCAGCACTCCCTCAGTACTGACCCTCCGACAGTGCAGAGCTCCCACAGTACTGACCCTCCGACAGTGCAGCACTCCCTCAGTACTGACCCTCCGACAGTGCAGCACTCCCTTAGTACTGACCCTCCGACAGTGCAGCACACCCTCAGTACTGAGTCTCCGACAGTGCAGCACTCCCTCAGTACTGACCCACTGACAGTGCAGCACCCCCACAGTACTGACCCTCCGACAGTGCAGCATTCCCTCAGTACTGACTCTCCGACAGTGCAGCACGCCCTCAGTACTGACCCACTGACAGTGCAGCACTCCCTCAGTACTGACCCACTGACAGTGCAGCACCCCCACAGTACTGACCATCCGACAGTGCAGCATTCCCTCAGTACTGACCCTCCGACAGTGCAGCGCTCCCTCAGTACTAACCCTCTGACAGTGCAGCACTCCCTCAGTACTCACCCTCTGACAGTGCAGCACTCCCTCAGTACTAACCCTCTGACAGTGCAGCACTCCCTCAGTACTGACCCTCTGACAGTGCAGCACTCCCTCAGTACTGACCCTCTGACAGTGCAGCACTCCCTCAGTACTTACCCTCGGACGGTGCAGTGCTCCCTCAGTACTGACCCTCCGACAGTGCAGCACTCCCTCAGTACTGACCCTCCGACAGTGCAGCACTCCCTCAGTACTGACCCTCCGACAGTGCAGCACTCCCTCAGTACTGACCCTCCGACAGTGCAGCGCTCCCTCAGTACTGACACTCCGACAGTGCAGCACTCCCTCAGTACTGACCCTCCGACAGTGCGGCACTCCCTCAGTACTGAGTCTCTGACAGTGCAGCACCCCCTCAGTACTGACCCTCCGACAGTGCAGCACTGCTTTCGTACTGACCCTCCGACAGTGCAGCACTCCCTCAGTACTGACCCTCCGACAGTGCGGCACTCCCTCAGTACTGAGTCTCCGACAGAACAGCACTCCCTCAGTACTGACCCTCCGACAGTGCAGCACTCCCTCAGTACTGACCCTCCGACAGTGCAGCACTCCTTCAGTACTGACCCTCTGACAGTGCAGCACGCCCTCAGTACTGACCCTCCGACAGTGCAGCGCTCCCTCAGTACTGACCCTCCGACAGTGCAGCACTCCTTCAGTACTGACCCTCCGACAGTGCAGCACTCCCTCAGTACTGACCCTCCGACAGTGCGGCACTCCCTCAGTACTGAGTCTCCGACAGAACAGCACTCCCTCAGTACTGACCCACTTACATTGCATCACTCACTCAGTACTGACCCTCCGACAGTGCAGCACTCCCTCAGTACTGACCCTCCGACAGTGCAGCGCTCCCTCAGTACTGACCCTCCGACAGTGCAGCACTCCTTCAGTACTGACCCTCCGACAGTGCAGCACTCCCTCAGTACTGACCCTCCGACAGTGCAGCACTCCCTCAGTACTAACCCTCCGACAGTGCAGCACTCCCTCAGTACTGAGTCTCCGACAGTGCAGCACTCCCTCAGTACTGACCCTCCGACAGTGCGGCACTCCCTCAGTACTGACCCTCCGACAGTGCAGCACCTCTTTAGTACTGACCCTCCGACAGTGCAGCACTCCCTCAGTACTGACCCTCCGACAGTGCGGCACTCCCTCAGTACTGAGTCTCCGACAGAACAGCACTCCCTCAGTACTGACCCTCCGACAGTGCAGCACACCCTCAGTACTGACCCACTGACAGTGCAGCACCCCCACAGTACTGACCCTCCGACAGTGCAGCACTCCCTCCGTACTGACTCTCCGACAGTGCAGCACGCCCTCAGTACTGACCCTCCGACAGTGCAGCACTCCCTCAGTACTGACCCACTGACAGTGCAGCACCCCCACAGTACTGACCCTCCGACAGTGCAGCACTCCCTCAGTACTGACCCTCCGACAGTGCAGCACTCCCTCAGTACTGACCCACTGACAGTGCAGCACCCCCACAGTACTGACCCTCCGACAG
Source organism: Heterodontus francisci (assembly GCF_036365525.1). Taxonomy (NCBI): domain Eukaryota; kingdom Metazoa; phylum Chordata; class Chondrichthyes; order Heterodontiformes; family Heterodontidae; genus Heterodontus; species Heterodontus francisci. The sequence continues at coordinate 3,532,382 of NC_090378.1, read as the reverse complement.
TGCAGCACTCCCTCAGTACTGACCCTCCGACAGTGCAGCACTCCCTCAGTACTGACCCACTGACAGTGCAGCACTCCCTCAGTACTGACCCTGTGACAGTGCAGCACTCCCTCAGTACTGACCCACTGACAGTGCAGCACTCCCTCAGTACTGACCCTGTGACAGTGCAGCACTCCCTCAGTACTGATCCTGTGACAGTGCAGCACACCCTCAGTACTGAGTCTCCGACAGTGCAGCACTCCCTCAGTACTGACCCACTGACAGTGCAGCACTCCCTCAGTACTGATCCTGTGACAGTGCAGCACACCCTCAGTACTGAGTCTCCGACAGTGCAGCACTCCCTCAGTACTGACCCTGTGACAGTGTAGCACTCCCTCAGTACTGATCCTGTGACAGTGCAGCACACCCTCAGTACTGAGTCTCCGACAGTGCAGCACTCCCTCAGTACTGACCCACTGACAGTGCAGCACTCCCTCAGTACTGACCCTGTGACAGTGCAGCACTCCCTCAGTACTGACCCTGTGACAGTGCAGCACTCCCTCAGTACTGACCCACTGACAGTGCAGCACTCCCTCAGTACTGACCCTGTGACAGTGCAGCACTCCCTCAGTACTGACCCTGTGACAGTGCAGCACTCCCTCAGTACTGACCCTGTGACAGTGCAGCACTCCCTCAGTACTGATCCTGTGACAGTGCAGCACTCCCTCAGTACTGACCCTCTGACAGTGCAGCACTCCCTCACTACTCCACTGGGAGTGTCAGTATGGATTATGTGCTGAATTCTCTGGAATGTATCTTGATCCTTGCTTCCTCAGTCCTTTTTGTAACAGTGCACCAACAATTGACATTTATACATCACCTTTACAGTGGTATCTTGCTTCATAGGAGTGTTTTCATTTGTTAGTGAAGATGTTACAATTTAACACTGAGCCACATAGGGAGGCATTAGAAACAGAGAGCAAATTCCTTTGAATGTGGTGAGTTTTGAGGAGCATCGAAGGAGGAGAGAGAGGTGGAGAGGTTTAGGGAGGTAATTCCAGAGCTTGGGGCCCAGGCAGCTGAAGGCACGGCTGACTATGGTGGAGCGATTAAAATCGGGAATGCTTAAGAGGCCGGAATTGAATAACAACTGAGATCTCGGAGGGTTGTGGGGCAGGAGGAGATTACAGAGATTGGGAGGGGTGAGGCCATGGAGGGATTTGAAAACAAGGATGAGAATTTTAAAATCGAGCTGTTGCTTGACCAGGAGCCAATGTAGGTCGATGAGCACAGGGATGATGGGTGAACGGGACATGTTGCGAGTTAAGACATGGGCAGCTGAGTTTCGGATGACCTTAAGTTTCTCGAGGGTAGAATGTGGGAGGCCAGCCAGGAATGCATCCCGAAATATTACTGTGTCACTGTCCTCCTCCAATCTCCCTAATTAAGTGTCATAGCAAACTCAGATATTATTCTCCCTTGCCAAGGTTCAAAACAGTTTTGTCAATTGGAAACCAAATGTTTTATCACAGATACCTGGGTCAATCAGTTCCTGTCACTCATCATCCCAAACACTTCCATTTACCCTCTGCTCATTGTCCTGTATCCCTGCTTATTCCTGTTACCATGTGGCTGCACTTCAAAAGCACTTAATTGGCTGGAAAGAACGTTGGATCGGACTGAGGCTATGGTAGTATAGTGGTGATGTTACTGGACTAATCAGCCAGAGGCATGAGTTCAAATCCCACCACTCTAATTGTGGGAATTTAAACTCAACTAATTAATAAATCTGGAATTAAAAAGCTAATCTCAGTAATGGTGACCATGATAATACTGGATTATCATCTAAACCCATCCGGTTCACTAATGTCCTTTAGAGAAGGAAATCTGCCGTCCCTACCTGGTCTGGCCTACATGTGACTCCAGACCCACAGCAATGTGGTTAACTCTTGCATGGCCTAGTAAAACACTCGGTTACATCACAGGAAAGCTGCAAGGTGATTGGTTGCTGAGTAACTGCTGTTAGGGAATAACTCTAAATAGCTGGGTAAATAAGTAAAGAGAAAGGTCCACAGTTTTGTTGTAATATAGTAGGTAGTGTTTTTTTTAGGGAATCAAGGTCCCTAGTGTAAATAACCTAATTTTTGGATAATCTAAGGGGATAAATTAAGGGTAAGTCATGGCAGGGCAGCCCGGCAATGTGGAGTGCTCCTCCTGTGCAATGTGGGAAGTCAGGGACACTTCCAGTGTCCAGGGTGGACACGCGCAGGGAGTGTCTCCAGCTGCAGCTACTCGAAATCCACATTTCAGATCTGGAGCAGCAGCTGGAGACACTGTGGAGCATCTGCGAGGCTGAGATCATCGTGGATTGCACGCACGGTTGTGGGGTGGGGGGGGGTGGGCGTGGGGTAGTCACACCGCAGGTAAAAACTGTTCAGGCAGAAAGGGAATGGATGACCGCCAGGCAGAGTAGAAGAACTAGGCAGGTAGTGCAGGAGTCCCCTGGGTCCATCTCCCTCTCTAACAGATTTTCCACTTTGGATACTGTTGGAGGAGATAACTTCTCACGGGAATACAGCAAGAGCCAAGTCTGTGACACCACGGGTGGCTCAGCTGCACAGGAGGGGAGGAGAAGGAGTGGAAGAGTGATAGTGAAAGGGGAATTCCATCATGAGGGGTACAGATAGGTGTTTCTGTAAATGAGACTCCAGGATGGTATGTTGCCTCCCTGGTGCTAGGGTCAAGGATGTCACGGAGCGACTGCAGGACATTCTGAAGGGGGAGGGTGAACAGTCAGAGGTCGTGGTTCACATTGGTACCAACGACACAGGTAGAAAGAGGGATGAGGTCCTGAAACAAGAATTTAGGGAGGTAGGTCGCAGATTAAAAAACAGGATCTCAAAGGTTGTAATCTCTGGATTACTCCCAGTGCCACGTGTTAGTGAGTATAGGAATAGGAGGATAGAGCAGATGAATGCGTGGCTGAGGAGATGGTGCAGGAGGGAGGGCTTTAGTTTCTTGGATCACTGGGTCTGTTTCTGGTGAAGGTGGGACCTGTACAAGTTGGATGGGTTGCACCTGAACCGGAACGGGACCAACATCCTTGCTGGGAGGTTTGCTAGTGCTGTTGGGGGAGGAGATTTAAACTAATTTGGCAGGGGGATGGGATACAGAGTGGAGGTACAGTCGGGGGTGATGCACAGTCAAATATAGGAGAGAAACTGAGTCAGCCTGGAAGGCAGAGCAAATATAGAACCGTTCAGGCACAAGTGAATAATGCAAGGCTGGATTGCATCTATTTTAATGCAAGGAGTCTTACTAGTAAGGCAGATGAATTGAGGGCGTTGATTAACACATTTGAATATGATATTATTGCTATCACAGAGACATGGTTGAGGGAGGAGCAGGACTTGACAGCTCAATATTCCAGGGTATAGAATCTTCAGGCGTGACACGGGAGGGTGTAAAAGAGGAGGTGGCATTGCACTGTTGATCAAGGAGTCAATTATTGCAGTAAGGAGGGATGATATCTTAGAACGTTCCTCAAATGAGGCCATATGGGTAGAACTTAAAAACAAAAAGGGGGCAATCACTTGGCTGGGAGTGTACTGCAGACCACCAAACAGTCAGGGAGAGATAGAGGAGCAGATATGCAGGCAAATCTCAGAGAGGTGTAAAAATAATAGGGTAATAATAGTAGGGGATTTCAACTTCCCTAATATTAACTGGGATAGTCTTAGGGCAAAAGGCTTAAAGGGGGTGGAATTCTTAAAATGTATACAGGAGAGCTTTTGAGCCAGCACATAGAAAGCCCTACAAGAGAAGGGGCAGTACTGGACCGAATCCTAGGGAATGAAGCTGGACAAGTGGTAGAAGTGTCAGTGGGGGAACATTTTGAGGATAGTGACCATAACTCTGTAAGATTTAAGGTAGTTTTGGAAAAGGACAAAGATGAACCAGAAATAAAGGTACTGAATTGGGGGAAGGCCGATTTCCGTATGATAGAACAGGATCCGGCCAAAGTGGACTGGGAGCAGCTACTTGTAGGAAAGTCCCCATCAGACCAGTGGGAGGCATTCAAAGAGGAAATAGTGAGAGTTCAGAGCCAACATGTTCCTGTTAACGTGAAGGGAAGGACCAACAAATCCAGGGAACCCTGGATGTCAAGGGATATAGAGGATTGGATAAGGAAAAAAAGGAGGCTTAAGGCAGATTCAGAGCGCTGAAAACAGCGGAGGCACTAGAGGAGTATAGAAAGTGTAGGGGGGTACTTGAAAAAGTAATTAGGAGAGTGAAGAGGAAGCATGAAAAAACACTGGCGGGAAAGATAAAAGAAAATCCCAACGTGTTTTATAAGTATGTTAAGGGCAAGAGGATAACCAGGGAAAGAGTAGGGCCCATTAGGGACCAAAGTGGCAATAGCGTCCTACCATCCATTGTGTATTCCCTTGCCTTGTTAGTCCTCCCAAAATGCATCACCTCACACTTCTCAGGATTAAATTCCATTTGCCACTGCTCCGCCCATCTTACCAGCCCATCTATATCGTCCTGTAATCGAAGGATTTCCTCCTCACTCTTTACAACACCACCAATTTTCATGTCATCTGCGAACTTACTGATCATACCTCCTATATTCACGTCTAAATCATTAATGTACGCTACAAACAGCAAGGGTCCCAGCACCAATCCCTGTGGTACACCACTGGTCACAGGCTTCCAATCGCAAAAACAACCCTCGATCATCACCCTCTGCCTTCTGCCACTAAGCCAATTTTGGATCCAATTTGCCAAATTGCCCTGGATCCCATAGGCTCTTACCTTCTTAACCAATCTCCCATGCGGGACCTTATCAAAAGCCTTACTGAAGTCCATGTAGACTACATCAACTGCTTTACCCTCATCTACACATCTAGTCACCGCTTCAAAAAATTCAATCAAGTTTGTTAGACATGATCTCCCCCTGACAAAGCCCTGCTGACTATCCCTGATTAATCCCTACCTCTCCATGTGGAGATTAATCCTGTCCCTCAGAATTTTTTCCAATAGTTCCCTGACCACTGATGTTAGACTCACTGGCCTGTAATTACCTGGTTTATCCCTGCTACCCTTCTTGAATAATGGTACCACATTCTCTGTCCTCCAATCCTCTGGTACCTCTCCTGTGGCCAGAGAGGATTTGAAAATTTGTGTCGAAGCCCCTGCTATCTCCTCCCTTGCCTCACATAACAGCCTGGGATACATCTCATCTGGGCCTGGGGATTTATCCACTTGTAAACCCACTAAAACAGCTAATACCTCCTCCCTTTCAATGCTAATATGTTCAAGTATATCACAATCCCCCTCCTTGATCTCTACACCTACATCGTCCTTCTCCATAGTGAACACAGATGAAAATTAATAATTGAAAACCTCACCTATGTCCTCCGGAATTTTTCGAGGACGTGACTAGATGTGTAGATGAGGGTAAGGATGGGGTGGTAGAGGCAGGAACACTCACAACATTTAAGAAGTATTTAGATGAGCACTTGAAATGCCATAGCATACAAGGCTATAGGCCAAGTGCTGGAAAATGGGATTAGAATAGTTAGGGGCTTGATGGCCAGCACAGACTCGATGGGCTGAAGGGCCTCTTTCTGTGCAGTATAACTCTATGACTCTAAACTGGTACAGAAAAGTTGAATAAGAATAAAACCAGACAGATCACCCGGCATGGACCTAGGCACTGGAAATAACAGTGGCAAACCGAGCTCTGTCGACCTTGCAAAGTGCTCCTCACTAATATTGGGGGGGCTTGTGCCAAAATTGGGAGAGCTGTCCCACAGACTAGTCATAGTCATAGTCATACTGACATAGTCATACTCACTGAATCATACCAGACTCCTCCATCACCATCCCCGGATATGTCCTGTCCCACCAGTAGGTAGACTCACCAGAGGTGGTGGCACAGTGATCTACACTCAGGAGGGAGTGGCCCTGGGAGTCATCGACATTGCCTGTGGACCCATGAAGTCTCATGGCATCAGATCAAACATGGGCATTGAAACCTCCTGCTGATTACCAACTACCGCACCCCCCACCCAACCCTTGGCTGATGAATCAGTATTCCTCTATGTTGAGCAGAACTTGGAGGAAGCACTGAGGGTGGCAAGAGCACAGAATGTACTCTAGGTCGGGTGCTTCAATGTCCATCACCAAAACTGGCTCGGTAGCACCACTACTGACTGAGCTGGCCGAGTCCTGAAGAACATCTGCAGATGCATCTATCTATGACAGTATTGGTAGGAGTGACCACCGTACAGTGCTTGTGGAGATGATGTCCTGTTTTCACACTGAGAACAGCCTCTATCTTGTTGTGTGGCACTACCACCGTACTAAATGGGATTGATTTCAAACAGATCTAGCAATGCAAAACTGGGAATCCATGAGGCGCTGTGGACCATCAGCAGCAGCAGAATTGTACTCAACCACAATCTGTAACCTCATGGCCTGGCATATCCCCCACTCTACCATTACCATCAAGCCAGGAGACCAACCCTGGTTCAATGAAGAGTACAGGAGGGCATGCCAGGAGCAGCACCAGGCATACCTCAAAATGAAGTTTCAACCTGGTGAAGCTGCAACACAGGACTATCTGTGTGTCAAACTGCATAAGCAGCATGCGATAGACAGAGCTAAGCGATCCCATAACCAATGGATCAGATCTCAGCTCTGCAGTCCTGCCACGTCCAGCCGTGAATGGTGGCGGACAATTAAACAACTAACTGGAGGAGGTGGCTCCACAAATATCCCCATCCTCAATGACGGGGGAGCCCAGCACATCAGTGCGAAAGATAAGACTGCAGCATTTGCAACAATCTTCAGCCAGAAGTGCCGAGTGGATGATCCATCTCGGCCTCCTCCTGAAGTCCCCAGCATCACAGCCAATTCGATTCACTCCACGTGATATCAAGAAACGACTGAAGGCACTGGATATTGCAAAGGTTATGGGCCTTGACAATATTCTGGCAATAGTACTGAAGACCTGTGCTCCAGAACGTGCCATGTCCCTAGCCACGTTGTTCCAGTACAGTTACAACACTGGCATCAAGCTGGCAATGTGGAAATTTGCCCAGGTATGTCCTGTCCACAAAAAGCAGAACAAATCCAATCCAGGGAATTACCGCCCCAATTACTCTCAATCATCAGCAAAGTGATGGAAGATGTCGTCGACAGTGTGATTAATTGGCACTTACTCAGCAATAACCTGCTCATTGATGCTCAGTTTGCATTCCACCAGGGCCACTCAGCTCTTGACCTCATTACAGCCTCGGTCCAAACATGGACAAAGCATTTGCCGGAGTGTGACATTAAGGTGTCCGAGAAAAATTGAAGTTAATGCAAATCAGGGGGAAAACTCTCTGCCGGTTAGAGTCATAACCAATGTAAAGGAAGATGGTCGTAGTTGTTAGAGGCCAATCATCTCAGTCCCAGGACATCACTGCAGGAAACATAGAAAATAGGAGCAGGAGTCGGCCATTCGGCCCTTCAAGCCTGCTCTGCCATTCATTATGATCATGGCTGATCATCCAATTCAGCAGTCTGTTCCCACTTTCGCCCCATACCCTTTGATCCCTTTCGTGCCAAGAGCTATATCTAACTCCTTCTTGAAAACATACAATGTTTTGGCCTCAACGACTTTCTGTGGTAGTGAATTCCACAGGCTCACCACTCTCTGGGTGAAGAAATTTCTCCTCATCTCAGTCCTGAAAGGTTTACCTCGTATCCTTAGACTATGACCCCTGGTTCTGGACTCCCCCACCATCGGGAACATCCTTCCTGCATCTACCCTGTCAAGTCCTGTTAGAATTTTATAGGTTTCTATGAGATCCCTCCTCACTCTTTTGAACTCCAGTGAATATAATCCTAACCGCCTCAATCTCTCCTCATACGTCAGTCCCACCATCCCAGGAATCAGTCTGGTAAACCTTCGCTGCACTCCCTCTATAGCAAGAACATCCATCCTCAGATAAGGAGACCAAAACTGCACACAATATTCCAGGTGTGGCCTCACCAAGGCCCTGTATAATTGCAGCAAGACATCCCTGCTCCTGTACTCGAATCCTCTCGCTATGAAGGCCAACGTACCATTTCCTTTTTTACCGCCTGTTGCACCTGCATGCTTACCTTCAGCGACTGGTGTACGAGAACACCCAGATCTCGCTGCATATTCCCCTCTCTCAGTTTATAGCCATTCAGATAATAATCTGCCTTCCTGTTTTTGCTACCAAAATGGATAACCTCACATTTATCCACATTATACTGCATCTGCCATGCATTTGCCCACTCACTCAACTTGTCCAAATCACCCTGAAGCCTCTCTGCATCCTCCTCACAACTCAATCTCCCACCCAGTTTTGTGTCATCTGCAAATTTGGAGATATTACAATTAGTTCCCTCATCTAAATCATTAATATAGATTGCGAATAGCTGGGGTCCTAGCACAGATCCCTGCGGTACCCCACTAGTCACTCCCTGCCATTCGGAAAAAGACCCATTTATTCCTACTCTTTGTTTCCTGTCTGCCAACCAATTTTCTATCCATTGCAATACACTACCCCCAATCCTGTGCACTTTAATTTTACACGCTAATCTCTTAAGTGGGACTTTGTCGAAAGCCTTCTGAAAGTCCAAATAAACCACAATCACTGGCTCCCCCTCATCAACTCTACTAGTTACATCCTCAAAGAATTCTTGTAGATTTGTCAAGCATGATTTCCCTTTCGTAAATCCATGCTGACTCTGCCCGATTCTCCCACTGTTCTCTAAGTGCTCTTCTTTAAAATCTTTGATAATGGATTCTAGAATTTTCCCCACTACTGACGTCAGGCTGACTGGTCTATAATTCCCTGCTTTCTCTCTACCTCCCTTTTTAAATAGTGGGGTTACATTAGCTACCCTCCAATCTGAAGGAACTGTTCCAGAGTCTATAGAATCTTGGAAGATGATCACCAATGCATCCACTATTTCTAGGGCCACTTCCTTAAGTACTCTGGGATGTAGATTATCAGGCCCTGGGGATTCATCGGCCTTCAGTCCCATCAATTTCCCCAACACCATTTCTCTACTAATACTGATTTCTTTCAGTTCCTCTCTCTCACTAAGCCCTGTGTTCCCCAACATTTCTGGTATGATATTTGTGTCCTCCTTTGTGAAGACAGAATCAAAGTATGCATTTAGTTGGTCAGCCATTTCTTTATTCCCCATAATAAATTCCCATGTTTCTGACTGTAAGGGACCTACATTTGTCTTCACCAATCTTTTTCTCTTCACTTACCTTTAGAGACTTTTACAGTCAGTTTTTATGTTCCCCGCAAGCTTACTCTCGTACTCTATTTTCCCCTTCTTAATCAATCCCTTGGTCCTCCTTTGCTGAATTCTAAACTGCTCTCAATCCTCAGGTCTGTTGTTTTTTCTGGTAAATTTATATGCCTCTTCCTTGGATCTAATGTTATCTCTAATTTCCCTTGTAAGCCATGGTTTGGCTACCTTTCCCGTTTTACTTTTGCACCAGACAGGGATAAACAATTGTTACAGTTCATCCATGCACTCTTTAAATGTTTCCCATTGCCTATCAACCGTCATCCCTTTAAGTAACGTTTCCCAATTCATCATAGCCAACTCGCACCTCATACCTTCGTAGTTTCCTTTACTAAGATTCAGGACCCTAGTCTCAGAATCAACTACGTCACTCTCCATCTTGATGAAGAATTCTATCATATTATGGTCGCTTATCCCCACTAGGGTCTTCGCACCACCAGACTGTCAATTATTCCTCTCTCATTACACAATACCCAGTCTAGGATGGCCTGTTCTCTGGTTGGTTCCTCAACGTATTGGTCCAGAAAAACATCCCATCTACACTCCAAGAATTCCTCCTCTACGGTATTGTGACTAATTTGATTTGTCCAATCTATAGGAAGATTAAACTCACCCATAATTCAGATGTTCCTTTATCGCATGCATCTCTAATTTCCTGTTTAATGTAATTCCCAAAATCACCACTACAGTTTGGGGGTCTATATACAATCCCCACTAACGTTTTTTGCCCCTTACTGTTTCTCAGCTCTGTATCAGTACTGAGGGAGTCCTGCACTGTCCGATGGTCAGGACAGAGGGAATGCTGCATTGTTGGATGGTCAGTCCTGAGGAATCACCCATACAGTTTCCACATCGTCAGCGCTGATATCTTTCCTCACTATTGCGTTCCTCAGGGTAGTGTCCCAGGCCCAACCATCTTCAGTTGCTTCATCAATGACCTTCCTTCAATCATAAGGTCAGAGGGGGAATGTTCACTGATGATTGCACAATGTTCAGCACCATTCGCGACTCCTCTGATATTGAAGCAGTCTGTGTCAAAGTGCAGCAAGACCTGGATAATATCCAGGCTTGGGCTGATAACTGGCAAGTAACATTCGTGCCACACAAGTGTCAGGCAATGACCACCTCCAATAAGAGAGAATCTAACCATCTCCCCTTGATGTTCACCAGCATTACCATTGCTGAATCGTCGACCATCAACATCCTGCGGGTTACCATTGACCAGAAACTGAACTGGAGTAGCCACATAAATACCGTGGCTACAAGAGCAGGTCAGAGGTTGGGAATTTTGCAGTGAGTAACTCACCTCCTGACTCCCCAAAGCCTGTCCAACATCTACAAGGCACAAGTCAGGAGTGTGATGGAATAATCTCCACTTGCCTGGATGGGTGCAGCTCCAACAACACTCGAGAAGCTCGACACCATCCAGGACAAAGCAGCCCGCTTGATTGGCACCGCATCTACAAACATTCACTCCCTCCACCACCGACGCACAGTGGCAGCAGTGTGTATCATCTACAAGATGCACTGCAGCAACGCACCAAGGTTCCTTCGACAGCACCTTCCAAACCCGTGACCTCTACCAACTAGAAGGACAAGGGCAGCAGTTGCATGGGAACACCACCACCTGCAAGTTCCCCTCCAAGTCACACACCATCCTGACTTGGAACTATATCGCCGTTCCTTCACTGTCGCTGGGTCAAACTCCTGGAATTCCCTTCCTAACAGCACTGTGGGTGTACCTACCCCACATGGACTGCAGCAGTTCAAGAAGGCAGCTCACCACCACCTTCTCAAGGGCAATTAGGGATGGGCAATAAATGCTGGCCTGGCCAGCGATGCCCACATTCCAAGAATGGATAGAAATGAGACCATGAATGCTGCTGTAGAAATGTCAATCTTTATTTCTTTCCTTTTTTCATTCATTTACAGGACAATAATCCTGTCTTCTAACAAGGTTAACCTACTCCCAGAAAGATTTCAAGCAGAATAAGCTGCAAGTGATCAGCACTACTTTCCCCGGCACCTCTGGGAATGGGCCTCCAATCTCTGTAATTGATTCCTAACATTTGGTTCCAAGGAGGAGAATTATAGCAGAGAATGAGAGATTAGGAAGGAGCATTAAACACTCAGAAACAGTCAGTCAAATCCTGCAGAAAGAAAGGGATTTCTCATCAGGAAATATCTCCTTAGGGCAGAGAAGGTAAAGAGGAGATTTCATAGATCATGAAACTGTTTGTAGTGGTTGGAGGCTCGGTAAGCAGACGACACAGATTTAAGGTAACGCAGTGACTTGTTGTGATCTGGAATGTGCTGCCTGAAAGGGCGGTGGAAGCAGATTCAATAATAACTTTCAAAAGGGAATTGTTTAAGTATTTGAAGGTGAAGAATTGCAGGGTTACGATAAAAGAGCAGGAGTGTTGGAGAAATTGGATAGCGCTTTCAAAGGACTGGCACAGACTTGAGAGGCTGAATGGCCTCTACTTGTTGCAGAGTTGTTAACAGGACTGTGAATATTCTGGGCTGTGAGCAGTGAATTTTACTCATTAATGAGACACTGTCACAGCCTCAGCCTCAGGCTGGGTGATCAGGGGGTAACGACCCTCTCATTAACGACTGGCTCCAGCCCAACGTCATGTCCCATAGTTGGGGAGAGGGTAAGAATGGGCCTGAATCCTCACAGGGGAAAGAATTCTGCTGACAAACCCGAGCAATTGTCTTGTTTTGCAACTCTATTAAACCCTGACACATGGTGACAGAAGCTGTGCACAGATTGTGAGGCGACTCACAGATGATTCACTTTCTGCTGCAATCGGCCTTTTACTTTTCTCACTGAGTGAGTTCAGGATCTTTATTTTTATCACCACCATTGTCCTTTTGCGGCGCTTGAGATGGCTTGGCCATGTGAGCCGCATGGAAGATGGCAGGATCCCCAAAGACACATTGTACAGCGAGCTCGCCACTGGTATCAGACCCACCGGCCGTCCATGTCTCCGCTATAAAGACGTCTGCAAACGCGACATGAAATCGTGTGACATTGATCACAAGTCGTGGGAGTCAGTTGCCAGCATTCGCCAGAGCTGGCGGGCAGCCATAAAGACGGGGCTAAAGTGTGGCAAGTCGAAGAGACTTAGTAGTTGGCAGGAAAAAAGACAGAGGCGCAAGGAGAGGGCCAACTGTGTAACAGCCCCGACAAACAAATTTCTCTGCAGCACCTGTGGAAGAGTCTGTCACTCTAGAATTGGCCTTTATAGCCACTCCAGGCGCTGCTCCACAAACCACTGACCACCTCCAGGCGCGTATCCATTGTCTCTCGAGATAAGGAGGCCAAAGAAGGATTGTCCTTTTGATAATTGGGGAAATTATTGCTGGTTTTGCTTTATTTTTCATAGTGTCTGATGACCCTTTCTATTATTTAACAGCCAGCATGAGGCTGAGGTTTATTTACGGGACTATTATCACAGACTGGTATTATGGTCTGTGCAGTGACTGCCTGCTCAGAGACTGTGTCAGCACAGGTTTAATAGCTTCACAGATTCCAGTCAGTCCCTTAGGTTTCTTAACACAAGAGTCACTGTACAGAAATACAGCAATAAATATGACAAAGTGCAATATGACAGTTTAACCAGAGATACATCTCTATTCACCAAAGTATTATAAAGTGAAGGACCTGAGGTGAAAATGACAGACTGGGGAATTCGGTGAGGTTTCTGGATTTAAGGCAATTCTCTCTAATTATAAAAAAGACTTGCATTTCAATAGCAACTTTCAACAGCTCAGGCCATTCCCAAAGCACCTTCCAGACAATGAAGGATTTTTGAAGTGTAGTTATATTTCCGATGCAGGAACTGGGGCAGTCAATTTTGGCACAGCAAGCTCCCACAAGCAATATAGGAACATTGGAACAGCAGGAGGGCAGTCAGCCCCTCCAGTCTGTTCCACCATTCAGTTAGATCATGGCCGAGCTGGATCTTAACTCAGTTTACCCACTTTCGTTCCATTTGCCTTAATATTCCTGCTTAACAAAAATATTTCAAGTTTAGTTTTGACAGGAGCGTCTTAAAGGGCAGAAAGAGAAGGAGAGGTTGAGGAAGAGAATTCTAGAACTCATGGTCTCGCCAGTTGAAGGCACGGCCAACAAAGACAGAGCGAATAAAATCGGGGATGAGAAAGACACCAGAATTGGAGCAGTGCAGAGATCTCAGAAGGTTGTAGGGGCTGGAGGAGGTTACAGAGATAGGGAGGGGTGTTGGGGCTGGAGGAGGTTACAGAGATAGGGAGGGGTGTAGGGACTGGAGGAGGTTACAGAGATAGGGAGGGGTGCAAGGCTGGAGGAGGTTACAGAGATAGGGAGGGGTGCAGGGCTGGAGGAGGTTACAGAGATAGGGAGGGGTGTCGGGAATGGAGGAGGTTACAGAGATAAAAGGGGTGCAGGGCTGGAGGAGGTTACAGAGATAGGGAGGGGTGTAGGGAAAGGAGGAGGTTACAGAGATAGGGAGGGGTGTAGGGGCTGGAGGAGGTTACAGAGAAAGGGAGGGGTGTAGGGACTGGAGGAGGTTACAGAGATAGGGAGGGGTGTAGGGCTGGAGGAGGTTCCAGAAATAGGGAGGGGTGCAGGGGCTGGAGGAGGTTACAGAGATAGGGAGGGGTGTAGGGACTGGAAGAGGTTACAGAGATAGGGAGGGGTGTAGGAACTGGAGGAGATTACAGAGATAGGGAGGGGTGTCGGGACAGGAAGAGGTTACAGAGATAGGGAGGGGTGTAGGAACTGGAGGAGGTTCCAGAGAAAGGGAGGGGTGTAGGGACTGGAGGAGGTTACAGAGATAGGGAGGGGTGTAGGGCTGGAGGAGGTAACAGAGATAGGGAGGGGTGTAGGGCTGGAGCAGGTAACAGAGATAGGGAGGGGTGTAGGGTTGGAGGAGGTAACAGAGATAGGGAGGGGTGTAGGGGCTGGAGGAGGTTACAGAGATAGGGAGGTGTGTAGGGGCTGGAGGAGGCTACAGAGATAGGGAGGGGTGTAGGGGCTGGTGGCGGTTACAGAGATAGGGAGGGGTGTAGCGCTGGAGTAGGTTACAAAGATAGGGAGGGGTGGAGGGGCTGGAGGACGTTACAGAGATAGCGAGGGGTGGAGGGGTTGGAGGAGTTTACAGAGATAGGGAGGGGTGTAGGGGCTGGAGGAGGTTACAGATATAAGGAGGGGTGTAGCGCTGCAGTAGGTTACAAAGATAGGGCGGGGTGGAGGGGCTGGAGGATGTTACAGAGATAGCGAGGGGTGGAGGGGTTGGAGGAGTTTACAGAGATAGGGAGGGGTGTAGGGACTGGAGGATGTTAAAGAGATAGGGAGGGGTGTAGGGACTGGAGGCGGTTACAGAGATCGGGAGGGTTTTTGCTCCTGTAGGATGTCAAAGAGAAAGGGAGGGGTGTAGGGACTGGAGGAAGTTACAGAGATAGGGAGGTGTGGAGGGATTGGAGGAGGTAACAGAGATAGGGATGGGGGTAGGGGCCAGAGGAGGTTATAGAGGTAAGGAAGTATGTTGGGGCAGGAGGAGAGGACAGAGATAGGGAGGAGTGTAGTGGCTGGAGGAGGTTACAGAGCTAGGGAGGGGATATGGACTGGAGGAAGGTACAGTGTTAGGGAGAGGTGTAGGGGCTGGAGGCGGGTAAAGTGTTAGGGAGTGGTATAGGGCCTGGAGGTTACAGGGATAGGGAGGGGTGTAGGGGCTGGAGGAGGGTACAGCGTTAGGGAGTGGTATAGGGACTGCAGGTTACAGGGATAGGGAGGGGTATATGGGCTGGAGGGTTTACAGAGATAGAGAGGGGTGAGGGGGCTGGAGGAGGTTACAGTGATAGGGAGGGCTGTGGGGGCTGGAGGAGGTTACAGAGATGGGGAGGGGTGTAGGGACTGGCGGAGTGTACAGAGATAGGGAGTGTGTAGGGGCTGGAGGAGGTTACAGAGAAAGGGAGGGGATAGGGACTGGAGGAGGGTACAGAGATAGGGAGGGGTCTAGGGGCTGGAGGAGGGTACAGAGATAGGGAGGGGTGTAGGGACTGGAGGAGGTTACAGAGATAGGGAGGGGTGTAGGGACTGGAGGAGGTTACAGAGATAGGGAGGGGTGTCGGGGCAGGAGGAGGTTACAGATATAGGGAGGGGTGTAGGGGCTGGAGGAGGTTACAGAGATAGAGAGGGGTGTAGGGACTGGAGGAGGTTACAGTGATAGGGATGGGGGTAGGCGACAGAGGAGGTTATAGAGGTAAGGAAGTATGTTGGGGCAGGAGGAGAGTACAGAGATAGGGAGGGGTGTAGGGGCTGGAGGAGGTTACAGACATAGGGAGGGGTGTAGGGGATGGAGTAGGTTACAGAGAGAGGGAGGGGTGGAGGGGCTGGAGGAGTTTACAGAGATAGGGAGGGGTGTAGGGGCTGGAGGAGGTTACAGAGATAGGGAGGGGATCGGGACTGGAGGAAGGTACAGTGTTAGAGAGAGGTGTAGGGGCTGGAGGAGGGTACAGTGTTAGGGAGTGGTATAGGGCCTGGAGGTTACAGGGATAGGGAGGGGTGTAGGGCTGGAGGAGGGTACAATGTTAGGGAGTGGTATAGGGACTGGAGGTTACAGGGATAGGGAGGGGTGTATGGGATGGAGGGTTTACAGAGATAGAGAGGGGTGGGGGGGCTGGAGGAGGTTACAGTGATAGGGAGGGCTGTTGGGGCAGGAGGAGGTTACAGAGATAGGGAGGGGTGTAGGGACTGGCGGAGTGCACAGAGATAGGGAGGGGTGTAGGGAATGGAGGAGGTTACAGAGATAGAGAGGGGTGCAGGGGCTGGAGGAGGTTACAGAGATAGGGAGGGGTGTAGGGACAGGAAGAGGTTACAGAGATAGGGAGGGGTGTTGGAACGGCAGGAGGTTCCAGAGATAGGGAGGGGTGTAGGGGGTGGAGGAGGTTACAGAGATAGGGAGGGGTGTCGGGCTGGAGGAGGTAACAGAGATAGGGAGGGGTGTAGGGCTGGAGCAGGTAACAGAGATAGGCAGGGGTGTAGCGGCTGGAGGAGGTTACAGAGATAGAGAGGGGTGTAGGGGCTGGAGGAGGCTATAGAGATAGGGAGGGGTGTAGGGCTGGAGAAGGTAACAGAGATAGGGAGAGGTGTAGGGGCTGGAGGAGATTACAGAGATAGGGAGAGGTGTAGGGACTGGAGGATGTTAAAGAGATAGGGAGGGGTGTATGGATTGGAGGCGGTTACAGAGATAGAGAGGGGTGAGGGG